>NC_062211.1:3032985-3036304 GCF_912470025.1 Vespa velutina
ATTGATAATAACATTAATACAGATCGAAACATCAATCGAATATAATTTTGCAAGAAGAATAACATTTATACATATATGTATTTAGTTAGGTGAAAGATATTTATTTTACAATCCATTAATATATCTTACGATATTTTTGCCTGAGAAAATTTCAATGTCGAATCAGCTGATCCGATACAACAATATCCCATTTTTTAGAAAAAAATTATAAATTCTATCAACGTTCTTAGGAACATTATATTCTAAAGATAAGAATGTTCTCTTCGAGAAGAAGTCGAAAGTGAATAAGAATTTTTCGAAAGCTCTTTAATTGAATCAAAGACGTGAAGAAAAATCATGTTCACCTAGAATATCTCTCTGTCTCGTTGTTTCGATGAAAGTTTTCTACGTCATTCTTGGTTGCACGTATAACCGCATATACGTAGATATATATTTTTTATTTTTATTTTTTAATCGAAAAATAACGCAACAAATTTTTCGTCGATTTCATTTTATTTTCTTTTTTATTTCATTTGTTTTTATTTTTTTTTTTTTTTTTTTTTTTTTTTTTTTTTTTTTTTTTTTTTTTTTTTTTTTTTTTTTTTTTTTTTTTTTTTGAAATCACATCGCGTGCACGTTCGACGTGTCGGCCAAACGAAGGAACAGAAATAATTTTCGAAAAGAGCGTCGAGCTGGATGATTTCGACGTTGAAAAAAAAAGAAAAAGAAATGCAAAAAATTAAACAAAAAAAAGCACGCGTATGAAGATAAGAATCGTGTCGATGAGTATTGTGTCACTTTCTCCGTTTTCTCGTGCCTAACTGTTTGTTATTTAAATGTCCGATCCCATGTGTTTTGCAGTCTCTCGTATTTTCTTTCTCTCTCTCTCTCTCTCTCTCTCTCTCTCTCTCTCTCTATCTCTCTCTATCTCTCTCTTTCTATCTATCTCTCTTTTTCCTCTCTCACGCTTTAAGCCGTCCGATTAAACGTCGTTTAAACTGCGTTCGTCGTACGACCTTTGCGAAGGCCTCGCTTCACGTGTCCCGTTGTATTTCGAACGAAAAAAAAAGTCGATTCGCTTTCGATCGATTTCGTTTATCCGTTCTTTAACCCTTAAGATATAATCAAAAATATTACAAATTTTAATTCTGATGACTTGTCGTCAATTAATAATGTTCGTTCCGATCTATCAATTATTTGCTTTTTTTTTCTTCTTATTTTATTATTAATAAATATTAAATATGAATATTAAAATATAGATATAAATATTAAATTTTATCGTTACATATATATATATATATATATTATTATTATTATTATTAATATATATATAAATTATATATATCATTATATTATTTATAGTTCAGTAAATATTTATATTATTAAATATAAATTTATTTTATAATATACATTCGTGCGAGAGAGAATAAAAAATTATTAACGACGTTGAAAATTTTTTAATCGATGATGTCCTATTATAATCATTATAAAATTATTTTTCATTTTTTTTATTATTGCTTATCAGAAAATAGTTCGATGTTATTAATGATTAATTCTGTATTAATCGTAATAAACAATTTAATTGCGTATAATAATCTGTTAAACGTGTTTAAAACATGAAGAAAACAAACAATCGTAAAGATTGATTATTAATTGATTATTGAAAATACATGTGTAAAATTCTGAAAATGGTCATCTAACCAGTTTGACTTGTTTTTACGTAGATAACCTGAATGGGTCGTTTTAATTTAATGTTGGATATTGAAAATAACAAGCAGAAAATTATCTTGACAGTTGTAAATGCACATATATATATATATACATATATAATTTTTTTTATATGATAGTAGGTTTTTAAAATGATATTGAGTTTCCCAACACGAATATACTTTTAGCTATAAAAACAAGAATATATATAATATACTTTTAATTACAATATATATATATATATATATATATATATATATATATATATATATAGTAAACATGGTAAATAAATAAATAATAAATATATATGGATATATAGATAATAATAATAAATTTATACATTTCACCTAATCTTCCAAATATCGTAAAATGATTACACATTAATAGAATTAACATTCGTCGTTGAATCATACTTGTTATTTTTTCTAATAATAAATACACGATGATTCAAACTCCAAAAATTTTACTCATAAATTCTCTCTTTCTCTCTCTTTCTCTCTCTCTCTCTCCCCGTGGAGAACTTTAAAAATAGTCTTGAATTGAATCGAGTGACGTTACAGAAAGGCTGCGAGGCGGATGGAAAAGGGTCGCTCCGCGGAAAACTCTGGGATTCGCATGACGTCGTAAAGAGAGAGAGAGAGAGAGAGAAAGAGAGAAAAGGAAGGAAAAAGAAGGAGCAGAAAGTACGAGGGAAAAAGAAGGAAAAAGAGAGTAGAAAGAAGAGACCAGTAAGCGCGTAGAAGAGTACCAAGCGACAATAGTTTCACGGTAAAAGGGATCCTCTTCCGTGTCAACTGTGTAGGACCGACAGAGTCTGTCTCTCTCTCTTTCTCTCTCTCTCTCTCTCTCTCTCTCTTTCTATTCACGACGTTGGCTCGTTGTAAACAATGACTACGCTACCGACCTAGATTCTAAACCCACGTAGAAAGCGGACTTGCTTGCATAATCCTAAGGCTGCATGTACCTACGTTGCACACAGTCTACTCTGTGTGCTGTTACTGTTGCTGTTATTGCTATTGCTGTTATCGATGTTACTTTGATGTTAAAATTATTTTCTCTTTTCTCTAGATCATATGTATATTACCCATCTGCCATTGCTGTTGCTGTTTTTGTTACTTCTGTTAATGTTTCTTGTTGTTGCTGTTAATGTTGCTTAAGCGTTAGAATTATTTTCTTTTCGTTCTTGACCATAGACGACATGATTGTCTACTTTTTCATTGCTGTTTTTAGTACTGTTAGTGTTGCTAATCTTACTTTTCTTACTCTTATTATTGCTGTTACTGTTATTTTGTTATTTCAACGTTAAGAATTATTTTCTCTTCGTTCTAAATCGTAAACTAGTCATCTACTGTTGCTGTTGCTGTTGCTGTTGCTACTATTTTGCGCTAGATTCCAATTTTATTAGTTGGTTATAGTTATAAATTTTATGAATCAATTTATCGATCATAAGTGCATATCTATGCATATACGAAAGTTCTTCTGATTTTCTAAAGATTACTTCTAAATATTTACAGATTTACGAATAAACTTACATTGATAAGAATATTAGAATTTAACAAAAGTTGCTGGTAATTTTTTTTTTTTTTTTTAGGAAATGTTTTCTAATACAGAGAATTTTTTTTTTATGTATACA
>NC_062211.1:3036804-3099304 GCF_912470025.1 Vespa velutina
AAAAGTGAGAATAATTTTGTTATTTTTTATTTTTTTATTTTTTTATTTTTTTATTTATTTATTTATTTTTTTTTTCTTATTGCGAGGGAAGAAGAAAAAGTCATTTTTTCTAAGGGAGGGATACTAATTGCAAGGGTATTTACTCATAAATTATTAATAATATTTCTCTCTTCTTATTTTCTTTGATTTTTCTTTTCAATGATTTTAATACTTTATTTCGATTAATAAAACAAAATAATTTCTTTTTTCTTTTTCTTTTCTTTCGTTTTAAATATTTTTTCTTCATTCTATTATTTTTCATTTTTAAGAAGAGAGATTAATCTCTTACTTATTGTCAGAGAGGGGATATTAACTGGGTAAGGGTGCCTCTACTCATAAATTGGCTAATTTGTTTTTTTAATGATTTCGATATATTATATTAATGGATTGTTTTAATATGTTAAATTAATGCTTTTTTTTTTTTTTTTTTTAATGTTTCATTATATCATTTTTCATTTTTAGGGAGAGAGAAAGATATTAATCTCTTAATTATTGTTAAAATAAAGGATATTAAATGGTGACTCTATTCATAAATTGTCTAATTAATTTTTTTAATGATTTTAATACATTCATTTTAATAGATTGTTTTAATAAATTATTTATTCTTTTTATATCCTAAAAACAAATACTAAAATTATATAATTTTTCATTTTTGGAGAGAAAGAAAAAAAGAGAAAAAAAGAAGGCTAAGGTTAATGTCATCGATGATTATAAAACGTGTTCTATACTCGTCGACCAACATACAAATACAAATACACACACACATACACACACATACGTCATAGTTTTAACGTTGCATTGTAAGTCTAGAATAATGATACGCTTTGACGTTATGATAATAAAAAATAACTGACCATAGCAAACGTCTTCCTCGAAACTTTCATAAAATCATTTCCTCCACATTAACAATCGTATACATATTTATTTATTTATGCATTAATTTCATTTATTTATTCATTCATTCATTTCATTTTATTTCACTTCAATTATTTATTTATTCTTTTCTTTTATCTTTCACTTTCAATTTCGACATATTTTTGTGAGGAATATAAGTACAAATAAAAAATAATTGAAGAAAGAAAAAATACACACACACACACACACACATATATATATGTATTCTGTCGTTCAAATCATTTAGTTAAATCGTTATATAATAGAATTATAATTGAAAATCTTGATCATTTTAATTTGAAATAAAATTAAAACGATCAATTGCATCCTATAGGTAACGTATGATAGTCGGCGATTTTGGAGTCGATGGTATATAAAAGGTGTGGTGTGGGGTTGAAGCGAGGAATGGATTGGTGGTGAGTTGGGATGAGGAGGGGTGATAAAGGGGGATGGGTAGTCGATATAGCTCTCGGCGTTACAACTGAATGGATCTGGTATTCGAGCGGGGATGGAACAAACCAGCAGCACAACCTTTAAAGGGGACCGATTAGTATCCAACGAGAGAGAGAGAGAGAGAGAGAGAGAGAGAGAGAGATCTTTTTCTTTTTTTTTCTTCGAGAAAATATTTCGAACTTGATATATTCGTTTTATTTATCATAATTTAACCCAGATATTATCGATAAGAGTAATATTATTTACGACGATATTATTTGTAA
Organism: Vespa velutina; assembly: GCF_912470025.1. Classification (NCBI taxonomy): domain Eukaryota; kingdom Metazoa; phylum Arthropoda; class Insecta; order Hymenoptera; family Vespidae; genus Vespa; species Vespa velutina. The sequence continues at coordinate 3,038,454 of NC_062211.1, forward strand.
TATTATTGGTCAACCCAAAAAATTATTTATCAAGTTATGAACTTATTAGATTTGATAATATATAATGAATATATATATATATATGTAAACGTCGAATTGTAGGTAGGAAAAGGTAAAGAAGCTACGATATTGTATATATAAAAAAAAGTTATTCAACACAGATAAAACTATTTATGATATATATTCAGGACGTAATAATATTGAAGAATAACGATCTTAATGTATTGAATTATATATAATATATATGTGTGTGTGTAAAAGAAGCTTGAAAAAAAAAGGAATACAGAAATATAGAAATACTGAAGTACGTATAAGCACTGGGCACTGATGCTGAAGAAGCTTGCCTGGTAAAGAGGAGTAAAAGTAGAGAGGATGAGAAGGAGGTGATGAAGGAGAGTGGGAGGGAGGATGGGGATGCGTTGGGATCGGGATCGAGATCGGAATGGGGATGAGCTAAGGTGGGGTAAGATTCACATTAATGAGAGGGATAGAGAAGAAGGGGAATGGGGAGAGTAGAAATGTCGTTGTTGGGTTGAGGGTGTGGCATTAACGAAGAACGAGACGAGGGATATTATCCTTTGTCGGAGTTCTCTCGTAGAAGAAGAAAAATATATATATATATACATACATATCACACACACACACACACACACATACGGACGCGCGCAACATATATATATATATATCATGACCACTCGCCGTGCACACTTGTAGGCCGAAAACGAAGACGGAAGATATGACAAAAAGTATTTCTTCCTGTGCCTGTGAGTGTGAGAGAGCAAAAGACAGAAAGACAAAGAGAGATAGAAAGAGACGGAAGTAGAAGAGGGAGAGATTGGAGTGAGTAGAAGGTGTGAGTGGTAATGGTGGTGGTGGTGGTGGTGATGGTGGTGGTGGTAGATGGGTGGCTGGTTGGCAGAGTCGGTCGGAGGAGGTTTGATTAAAACGAATCCGGCACGGAGGGAAACCCACCCCACCCTCTCACCCTTTTATCCCAGTCCACTTCCATCCGCAAGCCCACAACCTCCCCTAGAAATCTCCTTCCACCCGCACAGCCACGGTTACTCGGTGGCACCCTCTCGACACGAAGCACCCCTCTACTCTTCCTCACCCACACTTTCCTCCTCCCCTCCTCCTGTCTTTCTCTTTTACCCTGGCGTACTGCCGGCCGCTTCATCGGGCAACGCCCAGATACGGGCATAGGGCTCGAAATATCGGATCTCACCACCCTCTCTCTCTCTCTCTCTCTCTCTCTCTCTCTCTCTCTCTCTCTCTCACTCACTCATTCACTGCCCCCAACACCCTCTCGGATCTTTGCCGCTGGTGCTGCCGCTGTGTTGCTACTGCTATTGCTGGTGCTGCTGTTGCTGTTGTTGACGTTGTTGTTGTTGTTGTTGTTGCTATTGTTGATATTACTGTTGTTATTGCTGCTGCCACTAACATTACTACTATTTCTTCCTTTAACTGTACACCTTTACAGTTCTATACTTTTAGACTTCTGTCGATGTTACTGCTATAGTGGTGTTGTTAATGGTGGTGATGGTAATGGTAGTGGTGATGGTTGTGGTGTGTGAAAGATACAAGCACTGGATCTCTCGCCGAGAGATCCTATTTTTGGACTTCCATACTTCCGTTCTTTTTCTTTCTTTCGTTTTTTCCTTTTTTTTTTGTTTTATTTCGTTTCGTTTTGTTTTGTTCTGTTTTAGTTTGGTTTGGTTTGGTTTTTTCACTCTCCTTCGCTCTCTGTCGATCGTAAAAAATATACGGATACTTTAGTTTACTACAATTTTTTTTTCCTTCTTCTCGCAGCCCTAAACCCACCCATACTGCTAAGCCGAGTAATTTTATTTAATAAAAGACTCGTAGAATTTTCTCACGTATAAGTTTAATTATCATAATATATTAATACTGTTTAATATTATTCTGATAATATATTGATAATTATATGTGATTATTATTTCTATAATATAATATATTTTATAGTGCAAAATATGATGTAATGTATAACATGTAAAATTATATTATATTATATGTAACAAATAATGCGATATAATATATTATGTTTTGTTGCTTTCGAAAGAATATATATATATATGTATGTATTATTATATTGTATTATTTATTTTAATATAAATAATACCTACATTATATTATATTGTTTAGATTTAGATAGTATTGCAAATTATAAACTTATACTATGACCAATATCAAATAGAACGGAATTTAATAATTTCCATTTAAAACCTAAACGAAATTTCATTTAAGCGAACTATAAAAGCCACTCTTCTCTCTCTCTCTCTCTCTCTCTCTCTCTCTCTCTCTCTCTCTTATATTATGCATTTATGCGGGCGTACCGTGTACCGTACGTATTTATTTACGGAACGCGCGATAATTAATCGCCAACGTCACGCTTAAATACATCAACGAATAATCTTATGTATTCGTATAAAACACGTTTCTTTTTCTTTTTTCTTTTTTTTTTTTTTTTTTTTTTTTTCAATCAGTTTCAATCGCATACCTATTTACACGCGACTCTAAGTAAAATAAAATATTTCTTTCTATATCTATGTATCCATCTATCCATCTATCTTTCTCTTTCCCTCTTGGTATCCGTCTATTGCTTCTGTTTCACTCACTCTCGTACATACATGCATACATATATGTGTCCTCGCATAACACTTTTCCTCGTGCACATACACTGTTCTTTTTTTTTTTTTTTTTTTTTTTTTTTTTTTTTTTTTTTTTTTTTTTTTTTTTTTGACACAACGAGATCGTTCTACATTTCTCTTACCCCTTTACCACCCCTTTTCTTTGCATCCTCCTTTAATTTAAGGCGCACATGCATAGATATAAAAGTTATAGTATTCCGAAAGCTTTACGTTCGATAATAATAAACTTTATTTAATACATATATAAAATATAATAATAGTAAATTATTATATTATTATTATTATATTTTATATGTGTATATAGTTTTATACATAATGTAATATTGTCTGTGTGCTATATATATATATATATATATTATATGGTGCCTGTAGTTATCGATTGCTCTTTAAAACCTAGTTTCCACGTTATACTTTCTGACTTATTTACGGATGGATCGTATATTCGAAAATCTTTACACGTCACCATCTACCCTTTACATATATATTCACTATCTACGATCCCTTGTTCTACTCTCGCTTCTACTATCGACAAACTTGTCTATAGACGAAAAAAAAAAAAAATAAAACTGGTAGATAAATCGTACTCGTACGTTAAAATATGAGGCATTGTCGATATATGTAGTATCAAAAAAAAAAAAAAAAAAAAAAAAAAAAAAAAGAAAAAAAAAAAAGAAAAAAAAGGAGAAAAGAAAAAAAAAGAAAGAAAAAAGAAAAAGAATGAATGCTAAAACTCTGTTATAGACATCTCTCAATAATATTGATAAATTAAGTATGATATATAAGGAAGTGTATGTATTGTTCAAGGTTTAAAAGGAAACTATTGTATTGATGAATGGATGTTTAGAAATTATATATATATATATATGTGTGTACGTATATGTGTGCACTATAATTAAAACTAGTAGAAGCATAAAGAAAAGAAATAAAGTAAGTTATTAAATGGAAACTTATTAAATAAATTATTAAGTTATTTTTAATTTGCTAGATCTGGTATTAAACATTCGATAAGTATAATAAACATTTTGATATCTGTAAATATTTTTATAATTTTTCTTTTTTTTTTTTTTTTTGTACAATAGTCTTTTTTTATTTTTATTTTTTTTCATTTCTTTCTTTCTTTCTTTCTTTCTTTCTTTCTTTCTTTCTTTCTTTTTATAAGTAATACAAATTTGAAATGAATGCATTCCATACGAAGCTAAAAATAAATCGAATAGGAGCATTATTGAATGATCTTCGTAAAATGAAATTGAATCAAATTCTTTCGAATGGAGAGACTCGAATAGACAAGGCATAGATAATTTATGAGCGAAAGTGCATGAACGGTTATTAACCCTAGAATCTGAATCGATCGAAAGCTCATCTATTTCTTTTGGAATTGCATTATGGTATCGAACAGATTTTAGCAGGAATAAAGCCTCTCGCCTAATCCTTCCGTAATACGATTAAAACGATTGTATAGGATCTAGTGATTTATTAGATCTCGGTACTGTTAGTGACCTTGTGATTATTTCGAAGAAGTGATCAATACTGTTAATATAGTATACAGTGTTAGAATAATTATGACTGTGATTTAATAATGATGATCGATCTAAGCTTTTCAAAAAAAAAAAAAAAAAAAAAAGAAAAAAGAAAACTATACGAGATCTAATGATCCAATTAGATATAATTACTATTAGCGATCTTTAAATTGATTAAAAGAAGTGGTCAATGATGTTAATGGTAATATATAAAAATTATAATTGTTTTTTAATAATGATAGATTTAATCTTTTCAGAAAAATGTTCAAGTGATTATGCGAAATCTAATGATCCAATTAGATTTAATTACTATTGGTGATATTTAAATTGATTAGAAAAAATGGTCAGTGGTGTTTTAATAATAATCGATCTGATCTCTTCAGAAAAATATTTAAATGACTATATAAGATTTAATGATTCAATAGATTTTATTACTATTAGTGATATATATTCATTTAATTAAATAATATATTCTAAATTAAGATATCTATCTAAGGAATTAACTATATCAGGAATATCTTTTTTAACAACTCAATTATGTCTCTAATCTTAGTCGAATAAAACTTGACTACCTCGCCGATAATCCAGACATTTAAAATGATAAAAAAAATAAAAAAAAAAAGGCTCACGAAGTAACTATCATTGGATATAGTTATGGAGATTAAAAAAGAAAAAAAAGAGAGAAAAGGACGTGATTTAATTCGATTTCGTTATAGGGGCTCCAATTTTTTTTATTTAATTCTCAAATTTCATTGTCATGGTTCACCGTCGATATTTTTAAATAAGTAATATAATGAAATTGCGGGAATATGGGATAAAAGGCATAAAAAGGTTAGAAGTAAACAGCGGTAGCCGAGTCTTGACAAAGTGGAGAACGAAAGAGAGAGAGAGAGAGAGAGAGAGAGAGAGAGAGAGAGAGAGAGAGAGAGAGAGAGAGAGAGAGAGAGAGAGAGAGAGAGAGATGAGAAATACCAAGCTATCGGCTTGAATGTTCCATATTACAGTTCCAGTCTGTTAAAGGGGTCCATATCCGATCTTCCATGGCAGCTAATATTTTGTCCGCTGTTCGTGACTCGGCCGACGAATGAGAGAGCGATAGTATTGACCAGATCTAATGACGATGAGAGATAGATAGAGAGAGAGAGAGAGAGAGAGGATCGATGTGAAAGATTTGAAAAAACGTGCCCTCTATTAAAGATATCAAATAGGATAAATATCATAGTTGATATTACCATAATAATAATAATAATAATAATAATAATAATAATAATTATTATTATTATTATTATTATTATTATTATTATTATTATTATTATAATATATATAATTTCTTTTCTTTTATATAGATATTCCTATGTGATTGGGTTATTTATTGGGATAGTTTTTTTTTCTTTTTTTATTTTTTCAATATTTCGTAGGTATTTTGGATATTTGTTAAATTAATGTTCAACAGGTATGTTATAATGAAGTATATAATAATGGATGGGTAATATACTCAATGCAAATCCAATCGAATCTTTACACTTTAATTATTTGTACTGATTGAAATATTTATATGATCGTTTATTTTGGAAAATATGTAGTATTATAAATTAATAGAAATATTGATCAAATTAATTTTATTACTTTTGTAATCGTAACAAGACTCGCATCGATGTTATATATATTAGAAAATATAAAATATATATATATTTTTTTTATTTTGTACATTGTATTATGAATACATTTAAATTAAAAGATATTTTAATAAAATAAATTTTTAAAATGAAACATATATATATATATATATATAAATGTAAATGTCGATATTAAAGAAAAATGATACAATAAACAAATATAAAATTGTACATTGCCCATGTTTAACGGGACACCCGGTAGATAGATCGAGCCTCCGAAGGAGGGCCCCGCTCTCGACAGAGTTGAAACCGACTAACCGACCAACCGACCGACAGACCGACCAACGCAAGGTCAGACGGTGGCCTCCAACTTCCGGTGGTAGTATCCCCGGACGTAACATACGCGTACCGTATTCTCTCTCTCTCTCTCTCTCTCTTTCTCTCTCTTTCTTTCTTGCTATTTATTTCTTTTTCTTCTTCTCCTCTTTTTCTTTTATATCATTGTTTCTTATCTCCTTTCGTACGTTATCTTTTCGTCCTTCGCTTTTCATCTATCTCTCTCATTTCTCTCTCTCTCTCTCTCTCTCTCTCTCTCTCTCTCTCTCTCTCTCTCTCTCTCTCTCTCTCTCTCCCTCCCTCTTCGTAACGTGCTTCTCTACGACGATTCAAGCTGAGAATCCGGTTAGCACAATAGCATCGTTAATAATGGGAAGCGTTTACGGAAATGTTCGCATCGCTTGCAAATTGCGGAAGAGAGAGAGCGAGAGAGAGAGAGAGAGAGAGAGAGAGAGAGAGAGAGAGAGAGAGAGAGAGAGAGAGAGAGAGAGAGAGAGAGAGTTATTAACTTCCGGATTAAGGGAAAAAGATCTCTGTGAAAGTTCAAATCTAAAAAGGAATAATAAAAATAAGAATTTTATTCTAATCGAATGCAATTATTGTATATCGTTAATGATAAGAAAAACAAAACATTGATTTTGATAATAGGATGAATATCATTGATTAGTAAAATTTTTATAGCTATGTAAATAATACGGATAAACGATTATAAAATAAAAACGTCAATTAACGTTTCATCATTTTATTAATTATTAAATAATGTTTGAAAACAAATTTCATTATTAATGATTATCGCGATGTGTTATTAATAATTAGGAATTATTTGATATTTTTCTTATTAAATTGTTAAATTGAAATTATTTTAAAGAGAGAGAGAGAGAGAGAGAGAGAAAGAGAGAAAGCTATTATCTTTTTAAATCATCACAAACGAACCTTTTTAGCATTCTTATCATTATTCGTTACCTCGTTATCTATTATCTAACAGTGCTAATTTTACATTTCTTTTGTACATAACAATGCTAATTTTATATTTCTTTGTCTAATATCATCTGCCTTTGAGTACGAAAATATGTTACAGACATTTTGAATCAGACATTATGAGAGAATAAAGGAATAACCGGAGGTACCGTGAAATTTTTATATTTAAATACGATAAAATTATCATCGTTATCGAGCGTGTAAAGTAGAGAGAGCGTCTTCGTTAAGTTTTCTTTGTCGGGATGGGACGTAGATGATGAGGATGAGGGTGAGGAAAGGGGAGCTTTCACCGAGATTTCAACCGACAGGGTAAGGGGAGTAGGAGGGAAGGTTTAAGGCTTCGTCCGTGGATTAATTAATTATTCGAATTCTCATTCTTTCACGGAGATATCCAGAGAGAATTAAACTACGTGTGCGTTTGCCTACATCACCTTAAGTATACACACACACACACACACACACATATATATTCGTATATACGTATATATATATATATATATATACGAGGAGATGTAATTATCAGTAGGTATAGAACTGTGTCCTTTTCTTTCGAAACATTTTTCATGGTAAAGGAGGAATTTCACCACTCACGACTGGACTACTACTACTACTACTACTACTACTATTACTACTACTACTACTATTACTACTATTACTACTACTACTACTACTACTATTAATACTATTCATTACTCGTTTCTCTATCTCTGTTTTTTTCTTTCTTTCTCTTTTTTTCTTTTTGTATTCGGACTCTCGGCCTATTTTCCATCCGTCCATATAAGTCGGACGAAGAAAAGAGATAGAAATAGAGCAGGAGAGAGAGAGAGAGAGAGAGAGAGGGAGAGAGAGAGAGAGAGAAAGAATAGGATAAAAAGAAAAGAATGAGTGACTATGAGCCACAGTCACGTTAATGTTTCAATACGTAAAACATTTGCAAATAATCGTGATCATTCCTTTAATCAATGTTTCCCTATCTATGTATCTATCTATTTATGTATCTATTTCTTTTTCTTCATCCCTTTTTTCTTTTTTTCTATTTCTTTCTTTCTTTGTTTATCTCTCCTATCCTTTTCCCCAACCGATGAATTTCGACCATAGAAGGGTGGAGTTAATGCGAGCTTAGAAATATCAGCTGTCATTAGAAATCGCATTATCACTGCCGACGTATTTAGTATACGCAAGTTAGTGATAATAAGTAGTGGCGGTGGTAGTGATAGTGTAGGTGGTGTTGATGGTTAGTGGTGGTAATGGTATAAAAAGATATCCTCGACCTACTTTACTTACCCTTATACGGGCAACCACTTAAAATTTTATATTTTCGAATGTGCGTTTATCTATCCACCTTTTTTTTCGTTTTATTATTATTATTATTATTATTATTATTATTATTTATTCCTCCTTAACAATTACACGAATTCGATTATATTTCGAGATATAAATTTACAAATTTCATCGCTTTTTTTTTTCTTTCTTTTTTCTACATTTTTTTTCTGCTGCATATATGTCGTCTGTGTACGTGCTTACGTATGTACATCATTTTCCTTCTATTTCTTTTTTATTTCTTCTCTCTTCTTTTCTTTTCTTCTTCCTTGTTATATCTAAATCTTAAAAAAAAAAAAATTATTGAAATTTGTCGAATATGCGAGAACGAAAAATGAGTACGTTAAAATCAACCCCTTCGATGTCGCATGGCACTTGTATTCGAATGAGGGAGAGATACATCATCTGGAGAAAAAAAGAGAGAGAAAGAAGACTAAATAGGAAAGAACATTTCATATACATACATATATATATATATATATATATCTATATATATTTTTTTTTGCACAACACCTGGCATTCGCTCTTCCATCCACCGATCGTTCAAGCATCTCCGTCGATGGAAGTTAAAAAAAGAAAAAAGAAAAAAAGGGGGTCACATCCACCAGCATCCATGACTCTTTTTTTCTTCCCTCTACTCGTTGAATCATTTTCTCTCTCTCTCTCTCTCTCTCTCTCTCTCTATCTCTATCTACCTCTATATCTCTCCATCTCTCTTTTTATTTCTCTCTTTCAATACTACTCCCTCGACTCTCTACTACGCCAACTGCTGTTGCTGCTACTTGCTGCTGCTGGTGGAGGTGGTGGTGGTGTTGCTGTTGGGTGCTCCTTCTCTCCACGCGGCCTATTTTCGCAAAAATACATGAGACTTGCGCATCAAAAGCCTAGTGCGCGCGAGCGCAGGAGCTGTTTTCGTACGTTGGAAGAAGACAAAAAAAAAGCAGCAAGCGAATGAGAGAGAGGAAGATAGAACAACGGGGTGAGAGAAAGAAAGAAAGAGAAAGAGAGATCTTTTGTCGAGAAATGCATGTCCTCTCTCTCTCTCTCTCTCTCTCTCTCTTTTAAATACACACACGCGCATATACACACATACATACAGAATACTACTCGTTAGCTCGTTCTATCTTTATCTTTTTTTCTTTCTCTCTTTCTCTTTCTCTTGTTCACCCACTCGTTGTTCTCAGTGAAATGGGGTTCGCGTTTCAAGAAAGTCTCCTGTAGTATTCCTCCCTTCTATGCGGTTCTTCCTTTGTACGTAAACACGAGACTCCCTTGTGTATCCTGCGTTCGTTCGTCTATATCTCTCGTGGCTCTCCTTAGTCTCAGCATCCACCCACTATTGCATACGCATTTATGTGTACGTCTCCTGTACGCCTCATGTATGTCTGGTGTGCGTGAGAGAAAGAGATAGATAGACAAATAGAGAGAGAGAGAGAGAGAGAGAGAGTACGGGAAGCGCAATGGCGTACACATTATTTTTCGTCGAGTATTAACTTTCAAAATCGATTTCTCGTCGAATTTCTTCCTACCGTCTCTCTCTCTTAAATCATCCACCTACACTCAATTTTTTTTTTTTTTTTTTTTTTTTTTTTTTTTTTTTATCATTTGCAATTATTTCCAAAGGATTCCTTTAAATTATACGTTAATATTTTTCTTATTAAAAAAAACGATCGATAAAATACTTAGATGGAATTTAAATAAAGGGAAAAAGATCTTTGCGAATTTACGCTAATTGAATGAATGTCGATATTATTACATAGATTTCTTTTTTTTTTTTTTTTTTTTTAAGGATACAAATAAGATATTCAGATAATAATAGAATATATTATCACAAACAAAATGAGAACGAGGAATATTATTTAGACAATTTTTAATATACCATAGTTGATAATAATTTTTCGACGACATTGCAAAAAACATGAAAGCGTTGATATTTAACGTGCGTCGAGCATTTTACAATTATTTTATATTGCATCTCTCTCTCTTTTTTTCTTTCCTTCCTCTATACGTGAGCACGTGGAATGAATAAAAACAAAACTAATGACATACTGAGAGATTCGGGACAGTAACGGTGCCTTTTCTCTCTCTCTCTCTCAGCACCACTGGCGAATAACTGTCAGCCTTGCTAGCTGGATATAAAGAAAGAAGAACCGCACGAATCTTCTCTCTCTCTCTCTTTCTTTCTTTTATATATACATACAAACACAGAGAGAGAGAGAGAGAGAGAGAGAGAGAGAGAGAGAGAGAGAGAGAGGCACGTATACGTACTCTCTGGTATTATATACTTGGAAACAGGCTCGAAAGGTGCATTCACATAGGAGCATGGCGAGTCGTTACTGGTCGAGTATGATGACAACGCTAAGAGTATTCGAGAGAGTGAGAGAGAGAGAGAGAGAGACAATAGAAACGAGTTTCTATGGAGGAGATGATGTTACTCCGACGTTAAACTACAAAAAAAAAAAAAAGAAAAGAAAAAGAAAAACTGTCACTGTCAACAACACAATACCGCTCACTCACCCTCACCAGTCTTCTTCTTCTTCTTCTTTTCTTTCTCTCTCTAGCTAGCTAACTATTTCTAGATATGATCTCATTCGCAAATATAAAGAAAAAATAATAATATTTTACTCCCCTTAAAGAAATTTTCTTGAAATTGAAACAATGGAAAATTTAATTCCGATTTAATGAATAGCAATACGTTCTAAATTGGATATCACTTATATATAATGAAAAATAAGTACGAGTACCAGTTAAAAAAGAACATCCTTTATATATATTTTATTATAAAATTAATGAAAATAATAATACAATGTTTCCTTCTTGGATAAAAATGATTTAAATTTGTGATTTCGATTTAATATCTAATGAAACATAGTAAATATGTATTTATGTATCATATAATGAATTAAATAGTAGTTCGAGGTAAATAGGACGTCCTATATAAATGATATGACCTCATTCGCAAATATAAAGAAAAATAATTATCCTTGGCTGTCCTGAAAAAGATTTTGTCGAAATTAGAACAACGGAACATTTAATTCTAATTTAACGATTTTAATCGGATATCATTTATGTAGAATGGAATATAAATACGAGTTCGAGTTAAAGAAGACATTTTATATATACACATATATATATATATATATATATATATATATATATATATACGTAGTAAGATATTATTAAAAAAATTAATATAATTAATAATTGTAAAGAAAACTTGTCGAAATTAGAGCGATCTAAAATTTTGATTTTGATTTGAGAAATAATAGAACTGGTACGTCGTCACCTGTTTATTTAGATGTAATCTTTTTCTACTCTTTTAATTCTTTTCTGTTCTTTTCGTTTCTTTTTCTTTTTGCTTTTTTTCTTTTTTTCAAATTATTCTTTAAAATTCATAGCTTTGTGGATCCTCAATGACTAAGAGAAAATGAGAGTTTTAATGTCGCTCGTCGTCGGGTGAAAGGGAAAGGCCTCTTTCTCTTGCACCAACATTGTCTTTGGTTACTCGATCGTAAAACGCGTCATCGGTGCTCATCGAGTAAAATTGTAAAGTTGAAGGACCTCACGATGAGGATTTTTAATTTCTCACAAGTTAGGCTTATATTGTTTTGAAACGTAGATATCTGTCTCTTTGAAACATTCATTTATTTACGTTTATAATTATATTATATGGAGATAAGTATATAAATATATGACATTTTAACGTTGTAAGTGCAAAATTTTTCGTCTTTTTTTTTTTCCTTTTTTTTTTCTTTTTTTGCAAAATCCTAACTATTATCGCTAGTTGCAATCGAAATTGATCGTGTCAACAAATCGTTCATTGATCTTCGTAAATTTTTTATGAAAGATATTTTGTAGATAAATTAAAGTCTATTTTTAGTGTGTTTGTATATATATTTGAAAGGAAATTCTCTTTTGATGTAAGACCATAAAGAATTAATTTTACTTTTGCAGTTGTATACCTATATGTGTATTTGGTCTCAGAGATATAGTATTAATTATAAGTTTTAAAAATGTTGACTTTTAAATTAAAACAATATTATTATTTTCAATTTTATACGGATATAGAAAATGATTACAATTGAAAAATTGTAATAATGGTTCTTACAATCGCACAAATCTTTTTAATTATTTTGTTGCCGATGGATTAAAATGTCGACTTCTTTTTTATTAAAACAAAATTATTACTTTTGAGCGTATAAACAGAAATTATAATAAATGTTACTATAATTAAACAAATCTTTTTAATTAATGCAGCCATTGATCACAATGTGTATGTGTGCGCGCGTGTATGTTCGTTGACCATTCAATTTAAATAAAATTATTAATTTCGAGTAACAAATTTTTTTGTTTTCTGTTTTTTTATAATTTAACAAATCTTTTTTAATTAATATGCTCTTTTATTAAAATGTTTATGTTCGAATCAAAATTATTACTTTTGTATATTTCGAATATTTAATCAGTTCTCTTATTTACTTATAATTAAACCAAGTCCTTTTAATTGGTGATAAGAAGAATTAGAAATAATATGAAATTATTATTCGTCAATACTTATTTTAATTATGAAAAGGAAAAAGAAAAAAAAATACCTAAACGATACGTTTTGTTTCGCACAGTTTATTGAAAATCGAAGATGTTCAAATCTTCTAATTGAAAAGAAAAAAATTAGCTTTAATTCTAAAGAATGTCACGTGCCAGTGCGAAGGATGAAAGGGTTCAAAAGGGTTCTTCTTCTTTTCTTTTCTCACTCTCTTGTTTTTCCTTAGAAAAAAAAAGAAAGAAAAAAAAAAAAAAAAAAGAAAAAAAAATTCCGTAAAGTCTGACAAAGTCGAACTGGAGAAAATGATTTTAATAATCGCATAGCTTTGCTCTCAGAGATATACTATATAGATACTACCTATATAACGCAACCCGAGAGTGGGTTATTTATAGATAGGTGCCGGCCAAGCGATCGATAATGAAGCGCGCTTGAAATTAAACTTTCTTGCTATCGGCGATGCGAGCTGGCAAAAAAATTCTATTCTCGCTACGTCATTCTGGGATAGTTAGACGAAAAAGAGGTGGGCGGGTGGGGATGAGGAGAGGAGAGGAAGAAAGGTTAGTATATTGATGTTGGCGAGTAGGCGGCCGACAGGGGATGGGAAAAGGGGGTAAAGCGAGATGTTCGATATCTCGTCGATATTATACATCGATCTACCTATGTATTAAAAGCGTATCGAGTTATTAAAAAAAAAAAAAAAAGAAAAAGAAAGAGAAAGAAGAAAAAAAATTATAATAATCAAATTAAGAAGAAAATTAAAAAAACAAAATAATGATGATGGTGACGATGATAGTAATAATAATAATAATAATAATAATAATAATAATAATAATGATAATAATATAAAAGTTGTTTAATAGAAAAGGTGGATATCTGTTATTAGAAATTTTTTCAAACGTCACGTTCACCAAGTGCACACGTAAAGTGAGTGTGCATTCTAAAGAACGTTCATATAAAAAAGAAACAGATCTCTCTCTCTCTCTCTCTCCTTTCTCTTTTTTTATTTTGTTTCTCGCTCTCTCTCTCTCTCTCTCTCTCTCTCTCTCTCTCTCTCTCTCTCTCTCTCTCTCTGTTTCTCTGTCTCTCTGTTTTTGTTTCGTGTTCTCATTCGTGTCCAATATTATCGAACGAAAAGATGGCTGTGAAAGATACCTGGTATCATAGGGGGAGGGTAAAGGTTCTATCTCTCTTTCTCTATCTTAGTTAAATATTTTCTAAGAAAACTTTAGAAGAGAGAGAGAGAGAGAGAGAGAGAGAGAGAGAGAAAAAGTTTAAATCTTTTTTTGTTTCATTCTTTTATTCGGTATACGCATACACGGTGTGTGTATGTGCGTGTGTGCGTGCGTACGTGTATGTATATGTGTTAGTCGAATTGAGTTACCCATAGAAAAATATATGACGAATAGATAATAAAGAGAGAGAGAGAGAGAGAGAGAGAGAGAGGGAAAAAGAGAAAATTTATTGCCGGCGTTCAACCGGAGGCAAATGACATCAAAGAAAAGTGAAGTAATGAAAGAGCATGATTAATATTGTACTCGTGTATGTAGTATGTACCATCTACTATTGTATGGTACATGAAATGAAAAGAAGAAGAAAAAGAAATTAATAAGATATATGTAATATAGATCAATGGGAATAAGATTGGGTTATAATTTATTATATTATGTATATATGTATATATATATATATATGTAATTATTTTGAATGTAAAAGTAATTATAAATAATTTATTCATAAAAGAATACATATTTGTAACAAGGGAAAAAGAAAAAAAAAGGGGGGGAAAGAAATTTACGAGTTTTATCTAAGTAAAATTTGATTTCTCTTTCTTTCTCTTTGCCTATCTATCTACTTATCTATATATCTCTTTCTCTCGGTATAAACAAGCTTACGAACGCGTAGACGCGGAAATTTTAGAGTCGGGCGAGCGTGACGACGTCGATCTTACTTACGTAACTTGACACTTATTTATTCTTTTTTTCTTTCTTTTTTTTTTCTCTCTCTCTTTCTTCCTTCTTTTTCTTTTCCATTGGATAAAGTAAATGACGACGATCGAAGAGAGAGAAAAAAAAAAAAAAGAAAAAGATAATCGATGGTTGGGACCATCTAACGGATTTATCGATCTCCCAGTCTTAAAATCACAATGGTGGATCGTTTCTCTGTTATCCGACATTTTGTTTCCCTTCCCTATTGATCCCTCGCCTTGCCCCTTATCCTCTCGCCTTTCATTCATTCATTCATTCATTCATTCATCCATCCATCCATCCATCCATCCATCCATCCATCACTTTTTCAACGAACTCCTTTCAAACGACCAATCGACCGGATCAACGAGAAACGACAGTAATTACATAATCGTGAAAAGAACGAAATGGAAGAAGAATTGAGAGAAATAGTATAAAGAAATATAGAAATAATGTAATAAAAGAAGAATAAAAAAGAAAAGGAAAGAAAAATGAAAGAAGGAGAGAGTAAAGCAATTTCTAAATATCTTCGTGCGAAACCGATGTGGGGGATAATCGCGCGCCACGAGTTTCGAACGTAGCGCCCCGTGACTTTTAGTGCGTTGAGAGAGGAGGTTTGGTTTGGTTGGTGGGGTTAGGTTGCGGAGGAGAGTGGTGTGTTAGATACTTCACTCTTACTATTGCGCCGGTTCGCCGCGTATCTCTGGGAAGGAGAAGGATTGCGGTAGGTCGGGTTAATCAAAATGGCCGCGCGTTTCTCGTTGCCACGGCAACAACAGATCGGGCGGGTACTTGCGATAACACTAGGAGGCGGAGCATTCGACTGCGTCGGCCATTACGCTTTTAGACGCCGAGAGCTAACGCCATCTATCGGTGATCTTTATAAACTCCCCGTGAGTTTTACCGCTCCTAACTCTCAATCAACATTTTATTCGAGCGTACACGCTCGTACCGTACGGACATGGACGTAGGTTACTCTCTTTTTTTACATTCATTATATATTTATTTTCTTTATTATTGCTTTTTGTTATTTATGAGTGAACAACTTGAAAGGGACATTACGCGAACGTATACGATAAAATTATAATTGTAATAGTATTAATAATGATATAATATTACAATGTTTCGTTTGATGTCTCTTATTTGTTGCCTTTTATTCGAGTTTCTTTAAAAGGAATATTATATATATATATATATATATATATATATATATATATATATATATATATAGATAATATATGCATATTATATTCAGAAAAGAAGATATAATAATTATTAATGTGTTAATATTATACTAAATATTTTGATATTAGTATATAATCCATATGGTTTTTTTTATTATTATTATTATTATTATTGTTATATTTATTTATAATTTATAAAATTATAAATTCTATAAACGAATCTTATTGTTCTCCCTTACACACACACACGCGCACACCTTATTATATTGTCATTGTTATGTTAATAAATATCAAATTTATTATTGTTTCCTTCCGACAAGCAAATTATTATTGTTTATGTTTATTTATTTTCCATGAAACGAATGTAGACATCGCTTGTCGTACAGAGTAGAGTTTTATTTATTTGTCGATTAACGAAAAGGGAGGTTTTGTTAATGCTACAAAAAGCGAAATGTAGATACGTTGCGTATCTACGTTTATATGTTAAAGTGATCAATCAACGTTTTATCCATCGAGAAATTATTTACATTTACGCTCACGTACAACCTTGGCAAATGTTGATTTATCAATTAATTGTCGCATACCAGTTATATACTATACCAAGCGAACTGAATAATATAGCCGGTCACCAAGGGTTGTAAGGGTGTGGGGTTTTGGAAAAAGGATTTTATATTTTTGATTCGAAACATGTACGTCATCGTTACATTCAACGATAATTTTCGTTAATCGACTGTTTATTGCACCGTCAAACAAATAAAAATGATTGATAATAAACGAGGGTGATCGTGTTCGAATTAAAAAAAAAAAAAAAAAAAAAAAAAAAAAAAAAAAAAAAAAAAAAAAAAAAAAAAAAAAAAAAAAAATATCTTCGCAATTTATCCGGATAAATAAACGTTAATCGTTGGACGCTTTAACGATTAGACAGACATTAAAAGCAATTATTTTCAATGGCGAAGGTTAGTCATGTTTTGACGAAGAAATAGAAGTAAGAAGGAAAAAATGTTGGATAAAATTGTGCTAAAGATTAAATAAGACGGAGTTCAATCAGCTCGTTCATTTTATTAAGCATCAAATGACATCTTAGCTGATAGAATCTTTATGATAGGTCGAGCTTAATTATTCATACTTTTCCACCTTTCGCTCATTAAAACTCTTTTTTTATTCGAAGTCATAGATAATGAATAATAATTGGTTGGTTTCTTACTGCCGCCGATCGATTCTCGAATTCTTGACATTTATGATAATAATTACATAATATAATATAATATATATATATATATATAAAGTATTAATTAATATTTGTTAATATGTTGCAAGAATTAAGATATATATTATAAGATATATATGAATAAAATATAAATATAATTTACTTACATAAATAATTTATTCAATAATAATAATAATATTAATTCATATGTTTTAATGTTGAATTCATAGATCCTTGTGGAGTACGACGACGTTGAGTGGCAAAGGCGAGAGTGGTTATCCCCTCATAGGGATGCCGTGTTTTCCTTCTTCCTCGTTGAAAAAGGGCTTTATTGGGGTGAACGTGCAGATCCCAGGCACGCAAGTCTCGTAACCATCGATCATCACAATAACGCTAACAATAATCATCATCATAATAATCATCATCATCATCATCATCATCGTATCAACGGGAAACCGCTCAGAGGTTCAACCGCTACTGCCAACACCGTTGCTTGGCCCGCTCTTGTGAGTAAATTAAGATAAATTCTTTTTATTTGTTTTCTTTTTTTTCTTTTTTTTTTTCTTTTATTTCTATCCAAAAAATAAAATGGAAATTTTTTTACCTCAACGAATTTATTTTTTTTTATTTAAATAACGCAGGAATATATCTATCTGGATATATCGGTCTAATTAAAAGCGCGATCATTTGTTTTGTTTTATCCTTTTTTTTTTCTTTTTTAATTCTTTTTTTTTTTTTTTCTTCTTTCAGGCTTTTTATCCTCTCGTGGCACGCGCCGAACTTCCGGAAGACGCAATGCCGATAGAATTCATGCAAGATCGGAGACTGGACTTTGTCGATTATGCGAAATTAAAACCATTCACCGTGAGTATTTCTGCATTTTCATTAGTTTATATATATATAAAATATTTATATAAAACATTATAATATAGCGTTATCAATAAATAAATATAGCATACGCTATATTTTATCTGAATTATTTTATCTATTTAATTTTTTTATCTAAATTAAAAGGAAAAACAATACATATTATATTGTGAAAAATTACTCGGAAGAAAAAAAAAACTTGTCTAAATCTCATCAGATAAATACAAACACACACACATACACATAATATATACATGTATGTAGATATAAATTGGACATAGTCATTTGATTTGCCTCGATAATTCTCGTGTACGTACTCGAGCAAGAAAGGGGTAGAGAAGCAAGAACGATTAAGAGGCACGCGAGAGAAGGTGTTTCATAGTCGACTGCTGCTGCTGCTGCTGCTACTACTACTACTACTACTACTACTAGCTACTGCTGCTGCTGATGCTGATGTCTGTGCTGCGACCGACCACTTCCGTTTTACGGCTAGAAACTTACTTCGTTAGAGGGGTTGAAACTTAGTTAGGAACAAGTTTTGGAGCCATTGGCCCATCCGACACCCCTTGGGCTATGGACGCGAGCCCGAACACACACACACACACACACACACACACACACATACATATATACACATACAGAACCAGGACGCAACCTAGAATAATCTTTGAAGAGCACAGTTATCCCAAAGTTCGAAACTGGACTTGGTATTTGCTCTTTAAGATGTTCCCTCTCGTTTCCTTAAACATTGAACCCTTTTAGCGTTAATTTTATCGTTAAATAAAATGTATCGTTTTCTTTTCATTTTGTTTTTTCTTTTTCTTCTTGTGGAAGCTGCAAAATGGTTTGGTTTTTTTTTTTTTTCGTTTTTTCTTTTTGACGATTGTTTAATCAAAACGATTACAATTATACAAACATACGCACGTATGCTTTTTATTTGTTTTATTCTTATTTTTTTGTAAGACTTTTTGTTATGCACAACCATCGAGTTTTCTGATTAGATTATTTTCTTTTTCTATCTAATATTCAATTAGATCAGTCGAAATATCGATGGAAGACAATTTCAAAGAGTAAAATAGTGGATCTCCCCATATTTGATTCTCATCATAGTCAAGAGGGAGAGGGAGAGGGAGAGGGAGAGGGAGAGAGAGAGAGAGAGAGAGAGAGAGAGAGAGAGAGAGAGAGCAGGGCCGTAATTGTTTCCAAGTAATTAAACTGTCGGAAGTTTAGCCGTTAAAACTTTGACCGGCTTCGGTTAGAAGCGCGAATCGTTTATGCGAAGTTTCCACGATCAGGTGTGAGATGCGCCTGAGCAATTCTAACAGCCACCTGTCTTTCTAACCTAATCGACCTTCGAAGTTATTAACACTGTGATATTCGCCGGAATTCATTATTGGTGGTCCAGTAATTTCGAAGGGCTGGAGTGAGGTGGGATGATGGAGAACGAGGAACTTCATTTCCTAATTCTAACCATTTATAATCTTACATAACTTTGCTGTCGTAAACTTGTATGTATATATGTATGTATGTATGTATGTAATTTTTAATTAGGTTTCATTTTGTCGCGATTAGATGAATGTTTAACTTTAAAAATTTTCCATATATTTTTTTTTTTTTTTTTTAATAACTATATGTACCACTAGATTATATTGATATAAGAGTGATTTATTAAATTTTAATATTTAATAAATTACATAATATAATAAATATCGTATTCAATTAATATGAATAACTAGCAATTATTGTAGATAAAGAATTAGAAATTAAATAAAAATTTGAGATAGAAGTAGAGATAAAAATTAGAAAAATTATAGTAAAAAGAGAAAAAAAGGACACTAAGGATAAGGCGATGTAAATCAAAGTAACTGGCTGTGAAATCTCACTTTCCACGTTGATATTTCTCTCTCTCTCTCTCTCTCTCTGTCCTCTCTCTGTCTCTCCTGAAGCAAATAAGCAAGCAAGGTCCAAAGTTCTCTCTCGTTGAGAGATATCTTGTCTGCCGCTGGGCAGCAGCAGGTCGTCAGTACCATCCGAAGTACTACTAGTAGTAGTAGTAATAGTAGTAGTGGTAGTAGTAGTCTTAAACGAGAGGAAGAGAGAAGGTTAGAAGATAGATATATACAGCACGTCGATGGCATAAAGCCGCACACCCCATCCCTCGCTACCTCATACCTCACCCTACCTCATTCTACCTCACCTTACCTCACCCCACAACGTCCTACCCTATCCCCGTGTTGTGTTCTCGCTTTGCCAAGGACCGTTAGCTGCCTGAACGGGAATATGTTGGCGCCTCGACTTGGCCGTTCTCCAACCTTCCTTCCTCCTCCTCATCCTCTTTATCCTCATCCTCATACTCATACTCATCCTCCATCTCTTTCTCTTCTACACGTGCGCGTGAGCGCATACTTTCTCTCTCTTTCTCTCTCTCTCTCTCTCTCGCTATCTCTCTATCTTTCTCTATCTCACGGCACGAGTCATTGGAAAACAACGACAAGAGCAGCAATAGCAGCATTAACAGCACGTCGAGACTACTACCAGAACTACTACTAGCAAATCAGAACTATTGGCAACGAAAATAAGAGCAAATAGTATCTCTTTTTCTCCCTCTTTCTCTCTCTCTCACACACACACACACACACACATATATATATATATATATATATATATATAATCTCTTCATTGGTGTTAGTATCACTACGGAATGTGCGACGGAGGGCTAAACCAAGGAGAGAAAGAACCCGTTACATTTATAGTTCAGGGTCAGCAGACTCTCTCGACGCTCTCGATTTCAACGAATTTCGGTAGGAAAAACGGAAGCTTTTTGCCCCGTTCTACCTCGAGTTCGAGTTTTCCACGAATACGAAGAAACAAAATAAAAAGAAAAAAAGAAAGAAGGGGGGAAAAAAAATCCGAGCTTCTTTTTCTGCCCTTATTTATTTTTTCGTTTTCGTATTTCAATCTTCCTGTAACATGACGGGGAATTTGAATTGTCCGAAGGAATGTTCGAAAGAAAAAAGGCAAGGGAAAGAAAAAGAAAAGGAAAAAAGAAAAAAAAAAAAGAGTTTCGTGTTTTCATCTCGAACCCGCATTCTTTTTTTTTCTTTTCTTTGTTTTTTTTTTTGTTCTTCCTTCTCTTTCTTCATCCCTTTCTTTCACCCCCGCCCCCTCCCAACCTCCCTCCCTCCCTACCCTTTTGCGTTAAGTCACGGACATTACACAATTGAGGCTCGTGCGAATGACGATGGCTTCGTAATTGCAGCGATATAACGGCAATTATAACGCTATTATCGAAGCGTCGGTGAGAGAGCACTTAACTGCATGTCACGAGAAGAGTCGCGACAATTTTCTAAATTCACAACGCGTTTATATCTTCTCTTTTTACTATGTATGTATACATGTATATAAATATGTGCGTACATATATATATGTATATATATATATATGTATGTATGTATATAGTCACGTATTACATCACGTGGATATTTATTGTTGTTTACCTGTCTCTATAACGCCATGTAATTTCAAGATCATGCACACACGCACATACATACATATATGTATATATAAATGTATGTACGTATGTATTTTGTTTTATTTTGATTTATAAAATTTTATTTCACTTTCACTCGCAAATTATTATTATTATTATTATTATTGTTAATTCATATTCGTTATTATTTAATAGATATTTATATTTTTAGCTTTTAATTATATTACAGTTTTACTTGTAATAGATAAGTTTGAAGAGAATTGTATTATAGAAGATTAACTCGTTATTCCTTTAACTTATCTCTCTCTCTCTCTCTCTCTCTCTCTTTTTATCTATTTATTTATTTATCCTTTTCTCTGTCAGTCTCTATTAAAAATAAAATATCGTTGGTATATTTTCACTTCAACGTTGAAAATGTTGAAAATTTGCAAAGTTATAAAAATTGTATCATACAGAGATACGAGTTGTTTTTCAAATTCTCTTTGAAAAATTTTGAAAGAAGTTAATCATGAAACTCGTTAACGATATTCGAAAGTCCTTGTCGAACTCACTCAGAAACTCGTGTTCGATGAAAGTTTCAAGCAAAATGCAAGAACGAGAGAGATAAATGGTTAGGTAGAGAGAGAGAGAGAGAGAGATGGATAGATAGATAGATAGATAGAGAGAGAAAACGATCGATAGTAAACTGCTTATCAGTTAACCCAACCCTCGACGAAAATTACCGATACAAAGTTCTTGCAAAATACCAAAGTAAACTTTTTATCTACTATATCGAAAGATAAAACGATTCACTATTGTCTGCTATTACTCTTTCAATTTCTATTATAAGAATAAAAAAAAATGCCGTAGAAAGAGACAGACGCCTATGTATATGTATATATATATATATATATACATGTACATGTAGAAATATATCCAGATAACATTTAAGGATATAAGAAAGAAAAAGAGAGAGAGAGAGAGAGAGAGAGAGAGAGAGAGAGAGAGAGAGAGAAAGAGAAACTGTTACTATAGACTCTTATAAAAAAGATCGATTCGTAACGTTCGACAACTCGATTTCTGGAACGTTAAATTATTCGACGACTTTGTAATACTCGACTCGATTCGATTCGAACGAAGTCGTCGAAGAGTACAGCGTCTGACTAAGGTCGTCATTTGCATGGAATTTTCACGAGTGGAAGGAGGGTACCTGAGGCGATGTATCCAAACGACAAAAAGCAAAGCGAAAAATGAGAAAAAAAAGAATAATAAAAAGAAAGAGAAAAGGACAAAGATAAAGATATAAAGAAAGGCAAAAAGAAAATGTGAGAATAAAATCTGATAAATTCGAAATAAAATTTCATTAACAAATGCGATTCTATTATCAAAAATTATTTGTTACGTAGGTATATAATATAATACGTAGTTATGTATGTGTGTGTATGCATGATCAAAAATATAAAAATTTCATAAATATGTAATTATCATGTACTTTTCACAAAGAGAAAATTATTCATATATGTATGCATGCATGCATACATCCATGCGTGTGTGTGCGCGCATATATATATGTTCGTAAGAACGACCTTCGATAGTAATAACGCGGTTAATATCTCCTTCGTGACTTAAGTCTTATATATTAACATTTTTCTTAGGATATTTTCTCTCTCTCTCTCTCTCTTTCTCTCTCTCTCTCTGGTTTTTCTTTTCTTTTTTCTTTTTTTACAATTTACAATTAGTTTATATCAACACTCGTTCGTTTTTTTTATCGCTCAAGGACAACTCTGCGATAAACAGACACCCACACACACACACACACACACACACACGAATATATGAAATAAATTATAATCCTAGAGACTTTTAATTAAATACCATTTCAAGATTTTCTTTTTTTCTTTTTTATTTATTTATTTACTCATTTATTTCATGTAACATTTCATTTTGTTCAAATAAAAATTCACAAACCGCGAACGAAAACAATAAATAATTTGTCCTTGTGCTAGCTCGATTGTATGTAACTTTTAATATAGTTTTATCTATATATATCTATATATATATATATATATAAATGAGAAAAGATAAATAAGAAAAAAGAAAGAAAGAGCGTAGGAAATATCAAGTATAATCTAATATCATTGATTGTTTATGACTTTCGATTGAGTGTCTATCTAAAGAAAAGAAAAAATTAGAGGAAAAAAAGAAAAAGTATATTTATTTGATAGTGATATCTAAAAATGTTTTTCGATAATGTTTATGCAGCAGGAATGGGAGCTAACTAAGGGTAGCTTGCCCTGGGTCGGTGCGGTTCGAAGATGGGCAGAGATGCAGGACGGTCAGAGAATCCTGTTGACGACGCCAAGCGTCCTTGTTGGTTTCCGTGTCGAGGTTTATCGTGCAGAAGGTACGACACAGTGGTACACGGCTGTTATAGTTGGATACAACGAATCTACCAAGGTAAACAATAATATCGATATCGTATGACGATATTTAATTTGGATTAAAAATTTATTGGTCAACAATTTATGCCTTTTTGTTTTTTTTTTTTTTTGTTTTTTCCTAACCCCTTCTAAGATCGATACTTCGTTTTATTTATTAGGATTTGACTGTGACCGACGACACCGTACTTGAAGATCACAATGAAGATCCAAGTTTGGTACAGATGCGTTTGATCGGTGACGGAGGTAAAAATAATTGAATAATAAAAATATAAAGAACAATAGTAGTCGCATGAAGGCATATTTTTAAAAATCGTCCATTCAAATGAACAATCGAACAATCGTTTCTAAAAAATTTATCTGATCTTTTTGACATTCGACATTTGTATTCTTTCTTTTATAGCAAATGATCATATCTAATTCGAAAATTCGAGATATAATCGAAATAGGAAAAAAAAAAAAAAAAAAAAAAAAGTAAAAGAAAAGAAGAAAAGGAAAAGAAAAATCATGTAAAATTTATTTCAATAGAAATAACTTTTATGAAAGTAATATTATAATAAAAAAATAAAACTGATGTGATTCTTTTTCCTTTTTCTTTTTTTTTTCTTTTTTTTTTTTATAGAAAAAAAGAAAGAAAAAATGTTTTTTTTACGTATAAATAAATAATTAATCACATTCGAGTAAGTTTGTAGGATCGAATAAATCGAATAAATGGAGCAATTAATAATTATTTCTGTTTGCGCAGTCGTGGAGAGTATCATGAGGGGCGAGGTCGTCGGAATGACACCAAGGAGGTCGAGGTCATCGACTGCTCTGACGCACGCACTGGTCGTGGTGAGTGAAATCCAATTTCATTCTATTATTAAGCTTGTCACAAGGCTGGTAATAATGATGATAACATCTATGAGGAGAGAAAAGGTCGTTGAACGGAATTCACGAAAGGTAAAAGCGGACGACGATAATGAAAGATCACGGCTGTCTTTTCTCTTCGCAATCTCTTTCGAAACGGACCGCGAAGAGAAAACTTGCTAAATTGAACGTTCGACGAATTGAAAATTGACAATTATCTAAATAAAAAAGCTAACTTGGGTGGATTAATATTTTGGATATATATATGTATAAATTTCTTTTAATTCTTTATAAATATAATTATAATATAATTTATGAAAAGAATTAAATAATTAATATTAATTTCAATAATAAATATTAATTATTTCAATTCTGAACATTGCAAAAAATTTAATTAAGGTATTTTCACTCTATATAGATACTAAATAGAATACGAATAGATATTACTTTTTAAAATTAAATAATATTAGATAATAAAATACGGAATGCATTATTATCGATATCATCTCAAGTACGTTTTTATCGTCATGAAAAAATATCGAAAACTTTCTTTCAACTCTTTCCTTTTTTTCTTTTTTTTTTTTTTTTTTTTTTTTCTTTTTTTGTTTCTTTCTTCGTTTCACATCGAAATAAACAAAACTCTAATAAACTTCTCCCGTAATAAAATTTTCGCAAACGTAAACACTGTACTTAGGTCGATTAGACGATACGATAAACGAGATGAATGAAATGATTTTTGTGAAGATGAAAAAAGGAAAGGAAGAAGGAGAAGAGGAACAAGAAGGATAAAAATAAAAATGGAAGAAAAGAAACAAGTTATGTGAAAATAAGGAAGAAGGAAGGAAATGTTTAGAGAGTGGAAACCTGCTTACCAGTAGATTCCCTTTAATACGAGAAATCAATAGAGTCGTGCTTGCTGCACCCTCGAGCTTTCAGGAATCGCAAAAGCCCGGAATAGAAGCGGTTGCTACCTTGCTTCTATCTCTCTTTCTCTCCCTCTCTTTCTCCCCTCTCTTGCTCTCTCTCCCTCTCTCTCTCTTTCTCTCTCTGTCTCTCTTACTCTCTCTGTCTCTCTTACTCTCTTCTCATTCTCCTGGACACGACTGCCCCACCTTCGACTTCGACTCTCTTCTTCAATTCCCGACGAGACGTCGCGTCTCGCTCTGTATATCTATAACGAGCGACGACCCGCTTCTCCAGAGGCGTTTTCATCGAATCGATTTTCGTCCTTCGACGAAGGATTATCCGAGGGATTTATTCATCCTTTTTTTTTTCTTCTTCTTCTTCTTTTTTCTTTTTCTTGTTTTTTATTTATTCTTTCATCTCCAGTAAACTCCAGTCCTTTTAATAAATTTTATTTAGTCATGACATTTGATTCTATTAAATAGCATTCGACTATGTTTAAATTATCTGATCTTATTGGATTAATTATTAGTGTATATAATTATTAATACGGGTGTATGCGATTGATCTAATGATATATCTTAAATGATCTAATTAAATGATTAATATTCTACAATTAATATTTCTCCGGATTAATCGAAAGAACGAATAAGAGAGTCTCGGAAAATGATTTTTATTTTATCACGGTGCTACTTTTATTTCCCTTATCCAAACAATTGTGCCCAAATTGGGTTCGAAGTTCTTCAATAAATTTTCTTTTATCGAGATATTCGATTTATTAAGTGGATACTTAAATAACATTAGACTATGTTCAGATTATCTAATTGATTTCTGTCCTTTAGAAAAAAAAAAAAAAAAAATTATTATTCATTGCCCTGAAATAATATTGGAATTAGATATCATACGAAAATTAATTGATTTTGATTTAAAATAACGTCAAAATTTTAATAATTTAATATTGAATTTGTTTCGAAATTCTGTCTGATTGATATTTTAAATGAACCAATTATATCCTTGAAATATTTTATAATTCGTGTAATACGAACTTTCTGGTAATTAAATAATCGGCTATTTGTTTATTAATTTATTTATTTCGAATGATAAAAAAATGATCAAAGAAAAAATAAAATACTACTCACAACAATTAATTCCTTTCATTTTAATTATTTCGAAGGCATGTAATGTTCGTTAACAATTTCTAAACCATTAAATTATTGTCTCTCTTCTTCGAGTCGACGAAAAAAAAAAATATATATATATATATATATAAATAAAATAATTACGTACAATAAACAAAGAAATAAGCTCTAATAATTTACGCGATTATCTTTATACAAACATAACAAATAATTACATAAAAATAATTAATAAAAAAGTAAATAAATGAATAAACAATTTCTGATTAAATTTTGTCAATAGATATCGATCGATCGATCGATCGATCGATCGATTGACAACGAACGTAATAAAATAGGTGTATAGGACAGGTTCATAAAGCTGCTGTTAAACGATTCCTCTTGCTATTGAGTACCCGGAATTCTTCGAGTACTTCGGTATCGTCATTGTCGTCGCATGATAGTGACAGGTAAACGTCGACGAGTCGTGTCACTAATCGGGTTGTCCCGATGACGCATAGCTTTCATAGTTTACACGCGTGACGCTCCTTTTCAGGCCGATCCACGCAACCTGGAAACGAATCCGACATTAATAAACGATCGATCAATGAACCTCGTTTTCTCTCTCTGTGCGTGCGTCTCTGTGTGTATATTATATATATATATATATATATATCTTTGTGTACCTGCGTCGAGTGTGTACGTGTGAAAAAGACCGCAATATTAATTTTTAATTTTTTTTACTATTTTTTTTTTGCACTTTTTTCCTTTATTTTTTTTTTGCTTTCTTTTTTTTTCTATTAAAAGGGTAGACCAATTATTATTTTTTTTTTTCTAAACTTTACCTTCTTTTACGTTACAGTAAGGTCACGCGAACCTAGTAATTTCTTCGTTAGTTAAGTTTGCACGTAACAACGATTTACCCTGAAGCCTTCGTGAGATAATCGTGAAACGTACTAGGTTGGGTTAAGAAGAAAAGAAAATGATTTATGGATATCGAACTGGTCGGAGGAGAAAGGAAAAGGCCGTCTTGGCGTTAACGAGATTGTAAGCTCGGTAGAGTCAAGAGAGAATCGGCTGAGTTTTCTTCTTAAAAACAAAAAAGCGGAGAAAAAGAAAACAAAAAAACAAAAATGAAAAAACAAGAAAAAAAGTTCAAGTGAAAGAAGAAAAGGGAAAGAGAGGCAAACAGAAATAGAAGAAGTAGAAGAAGAAAGTTCTTTCGAAGCGAATAACTCTTTTCTAGAGAACGTGTACGCAAGAAACTCTTGAAAAGTAAGAGAAAAAACGAGAGAGAGAGAGAGAGAGAGAGAGGAAGAGAGTTGAATTCAAAAGTTTCCTGGAGAATAACTCATTAATGATAGAAACTTTGGAGAGTCCTTTGGAAGATGAAGGATATCCCTTGAAAATTTCTAACCTTTTCGCTTTGGCCAGCAACTTTTTAAAGTTCCCGCCCGAACGGTCATCATCAGAGGACACACGGAATTTCATTTTCCCTTTGGCTTATCCCGGAACAAATCCCATCTCTTTCTATCTCTTTTTTATCATTCCTCTTCTTTCTTCTGCTTTTTTTTTTATTTGATTCTTTTTCCTTGTTTCTTTTCTTTTTTTTTTTGCGCCTCTTCCTTTCTCCTTTCTGTTCGATTTGAAAATTCGCGAATAAATATAAAAATGTTTATATATAATATAAATATATATATATGTGTGTGTGTGTGTGTTTGTGCGCTTACGTCTATTTGGAATTTGTAAAATTTTTTAACTAGAATATATTACTAGAAATTTTTTAACTAGAATACAGGAAAGAGAAGATACTTTTTACATATCAATTGATTAATTTATCTTTAGGAGATATTATTTCGAATGTTGTACGATCGAAATCAATTTTATTTTATTTTATTTTATCGTTATTTTTATTAATTAACGATATTTTGTTAAATAAGCGGGATCAGTGTATATATATATATATATATATATATATATATATATATATACACATATGTATAATAATTATTATGATTAATATTTATTAATAAAATATCATAATGTACGTAATATAAGCGATCGATATAACATCTGGATTTGTCTATGGCTTTATTGTAAATACTGATCATTTATTTATGTAAAATATTAATGATTCATTATATCGATGTAAATATTTTAATTAAAATACTCATAATTTTTTTTATATCAGCCGAATAGCTTATATCTAAGTACTTTTATTATAAATATTAAATATCGATCGTATATTTAAAAATATAAATTAAAAATAATTAAAGAATAAATATCAGTCAATTTAATGAAATATTCTTGGCAAACGATATTTTACGTCAGTTATAAATAAATAATTGATACATAAAAAGTATCTTCTTTCATATTACCTCTCGTTTATCACGTTATATTCTATTCGTATCTTCGCAAGTCGTTCTAATTGAAATTTTATTTAAATTGCAAATAAAATAATAAACTGGTATAAAAATATTTTTATATTTATTCGCAATTAATTAGTCGAACATGATCTATATCAATTTAAAAATTTCAATCATTCGTACTCACTTTTATCATTATTATTCTAATCATCTTGTCATCTTATTATTCATGCTTTCGAGTTTAAAATTAAGAAGAGAAAGAAAAAAAGAAGAAGAAAAAAACTGTTGAAAAAATTTTATAACAATCATTAAGCATTAATTATCCATCGATAATTATACGTTGATATAATAATAATAAACGCAGTTATTACGGAGATACAGATAAATAGACGAATTCAGATCGTTCGGAATCTCACATAGCTGCACTTTGGT
This sequence comes from Vespa velutina, assembly GCF_912470025.1. Taxonomy (NCBI): domain Eukaryota; kingdom Metazoa; phylum Arthropoda; class Insecta; order Hymenoptera; family Vespidae; genus Vespa; species Vespa velutina. Next base: position 3,068,224 of record NC_062211.1, read on the forward strand.
AGACGGCCAGAGTGAACCGAAGAACTTCTCCCGGAAGCTGGCTTATACGAGTTTCGAAAACTTGCCAAAAGGGATTAAAGCCACGACTACTCGCCCGTAACCGAACTTACCGCAGAGTTTCGAGACGATCCGCGGAAGCGACCATTAAGGGATAGTTTCGAAAGTAGACAGAGTTGCTGGATGAGCTTTCATAGCTACGTTTTAACTATCGTTTCACGCGATACGCAGATCTATCTATATTTATGTATACCAACATATACAAATATATATATATATATATATATATGTATATGTATATACACACTCCATTAAATTACTATTTCCTGATCGAACGAATCGTTTAGATCTCTTAACGAACGAACGGATGTTAAATTCTGTAAACGTCAAAAGAGGAAGAAGAAGGGGTTGAAAAGACGATCGTGAAATTAGCCCTAGTTCGAATAGATGGATCAGAAAAGCCCGCGATAGCTTTGATATCTCTCTAAAGGAGAATAAATATTCCCGGGCTTTACTATATCTCTATCTTTCTTTCTCTTTACGTTACTATGTTCTTTCGAGGGCGAAACATTCGTAAACTCTCGTCCATCTCTACCCTCTCGGTATTTTCCCTGCTAGCCGGCAATTTAAAAGGATCGTTCGGGGTGGTTGCCCGAGTGTACTTGTATTCTGGATATATCTCGATACGGTAGGAAAGATGGAAAGAGAGAAAAATATATATAGACACGGACAGAAAAGAGAGAGAGAGAGAGAGAGAGAGAGAGAGAGAGAGAGAGAGAGAGAGAGAGAGAGAGAGAGAAAGAGCAAAGACGCGAGCACCGTTGGTCGATGGAGCACCGTGTGCGTGAGTGCGTAAGTACGTATGTATGCGTGTATTATATATACGCGTATATGTCTCTCTGCGTATATGAGTGTGGGTGTGGTAGCAGCCTGTGAAGAAGAGTAGAGGGTGGATTGAAGCTGCGAATCCAGAATGGGAATCGGCACTCGAGAATGGCGAAAGGGGGTTGCGTATAGCGTGTAAAATAGAGAGGGAGAGAGAGATGATGGGTGAAACTGTGCGCCCGCGCAAAGTATGGGTTCAGACATACATATACACATTGAGAGAGAAAGGGAGAGAGAGAGAGAGAGAGAGAGAGAAGCTTTTCAGGAAGAAGAACGGGATGAAGGGAGAGGGTGGTTGGGGTTGGTCGGACCGGTGAGGGTTGGGGCGGCGGTCGCGGTAGCTGTATTGATTCTCGGGCAGGTCACGTTGGTGGGGTGTGGCGACGGTGAATAGTAGGAGAGACTGTGTGTCTACTTGCTGCTCTGCTACTGGTGGTGGCTTTCAGTAGTAGTAGTAGTAGTAGTAGTAGTAGTAGTAGTAGTAGTAGTAGTAGTAGTAGTAGTAGTAGTAGTAGTGGTAGTAGTAGTAGTAGCGTAGTAGTGGTAGTAATAGTAGTAGTAGTAGTAGTAGAGAAAGATTCAAAACCAGAGTTGATAGTAGTGGTGGTGATTGTGATGATGATAGTGAAAGAGGGAAAGGAAGGGAGTTTGACCGGGTGGTGTTGGCGCGAAACACACCCATCCCTCATCCCCTCATCCCTCTGATCCTACCCGCCCTACCCGTTATGCCAGCGTTATGTCCAGGGTTAATGCAAAACATCGCCCTGCAAATTAGTTCATTTTCCTACTAGATTATCCCCCCAAAATTCCTTTTATTCCTTCATCGATTAGACCGAATCGTCGATTTGCCCTCTGATGTCACTGATGTTACCGTGGATGTTGATTTGATGTTGATTGTTGCTGTTATTTTTATTTTTCGTTGTTGCGTGTTGTTTCAGATTAAAGCGGCACGATCGAGTCTTCAAATCTGTTCTTCTCTCTTTCGCATTGTTTTTCTCTTTATTTTGCTCGTTTACTTTTTTCTCTCTCTTTTCTTTTCACTTTCTCTCTCTCTCTCTCTCTCTCTCTCTCTCTCTCTCTCTCTCTCTCTCTCTCTCTCTCTCTGTCTTTCTCTCTTCTTTTTTTTGAACTTTCATCGACGAACGTGTCTCATAGTTTTTTCAAAAAGAAACAAAAAAGATAAGAAAAAAAAGAAATAAAGAAATAAAAGAAAAAGGATTTTTCTTTTTTTCTTTTTTGAAGAAGAAACTTTTTTTTAGCATCTATCTCGTGATAGCTACATCGATCATCGTCATCGTCTTCATCTTCATCATCCTATTTCTTGATCGTACGTGTACGGTCTTTTCCTGAAAAGGATCAATATCCCCGTAGACTTTGTAGAGCATCGTATTCCTGATCTTTCTGGGACGTTAAACAGGAATTTTTAATATCACCGGGGTAATTTCTTCGTACTATGTAATAACGTGCATTCATATCACTCACTCGTTCAAACTCATCCTCCGTTAAGTATCCTACCCATTTTTTCTTTTTTTTTTTTTAATTCATTCGATTCTTTTTCTCTCTTTTCATTTCTTTCTTTTTTTTTTTTTTTCTTTTCTATCGAACGCGATCAAAAATTGAAGAACATATTTGAAGTGAAAAGTCACGAGAGAGAGAGAGAGAAATATTCCCTACGATCTTGAAATTCATGCGATAAAAAGCATGCTCTTCCGCCAAGAACAGGATAAAAATATATAGATACATATAAATATGCATACATACGTACGTAAATAAAAACTAGTTAAATTCGTGTAACGGGTGTTACGAAATCGAATTCGTTTCGTAAAGGCATAGGATCCATTTATTACGCAGCATCTACTAGTTGGGAAAGGGGTTGACCCTGGGAGTTTCTCCTTGAATCCCTTCTGGCAGGGGTTGTTTGTCGCCCCACCTTTTCTATCCTTTTCCAACCCCTTCGCAATATCGTCGACGTGCAAAGAGGGCTTGCTCACGAGAGACAGAAAGAGAGAGAGAAGGATGTATTGGATTGGCTGTGCGCACGAGCTACCCTTCCTATCTTTTTCTCTCTTTCCTTCTTTTACCGGAATCAACGCAACACGTATATATATATGTATATATATATATATATATACACATATATACAGCATGCCTCTCTCTCTCTCTCTCTGTGTGTGTGTGTGTGTGTACACACATATGTGTATATCCGCTAGGTTTCTCCTCGTGTACATAAAGGGGACTAGTGGGGTAGGAAGGTGGTGGGTTCGATGAGTACATATATGCGTTTATATATATATATATATACATATATATGTACATATATACACGTATATGTACATATGCATACATATGTGTACACACAAGTAATCGCGAAGCAAAGGAGTGTACCGTGGCGCCAGATCGCCCCGTTCCACCTGTTTGTATGAGAGACAGCGCAAGAGAGAGAGAGAGAGAGAGAGAGAGTTTCACCGCGAAACTTGCAGTTTCCAACAACAAAGTTCCTAGCTGGCCGAACTACTCCCGAATGACGTGCCAGATCGATACTTCCTAAGCCGCATAAATAAAGCCACTTCTCTCTCGCGTTCCACTCTCTCTCTCTCTCTCTCTCTATTTTCATCATTCTTCTTATTCCTCTTGCATCTTCCGCATTCGTATCGCCGATTTACGTATTACCATTCCATAACTTTTCTTTCTGTAACCTTTTGTCCTTTTTTCTTTCTTTTTCCTTTATTTCTTTTTTTTCTTTTTTTTTTCTTTTATTTCTTCTTCTTTATTTTTCTTTCTTTCTTTCCTTCTTTCTTCTTTTTATCCGACAAAACTCTCCGGAGACGTTCTTTCTTCGAAACTTCGAAAGTCGTTTCGAATTCTTTCGCCCTTCTCTATCTTTTTATCGTTAACTTCGTACCCTTTAACGTTCTTTCGTTTCGATCGTAAAATAGTTTCGAAAAATTTTCGATTCGACGAATAAAATAACGAAACGGTCGTGCAAAAACAGAAAAGGGATACCAAGTTATATATATGTATATATCCCCTCTGTTTTATTATCTCTCTTCTTTCTTCCTTTTATTTTTTCGCTATTTTCCCTCCCTTCCTCCCTCTCTCTCCCTCTCTCTCTCTCTCTCTCTTTCGTCGATATTGATTGCCAATAAATTCCGCGTAGCGGTACCCAGCAAAACGTAAAGGTAGTCATTTCGTTCACGGTTCGCCGATTCACAATGGGTTTCCGCGTACAATCCCGGACTCCTGTACGAGTACAGTATGGGGTGAAATTAGTAAAGGGGTCCTCACACGAAAATCTAACGGGGAGAGTTTGTGTTATTGAATTAAGGAAAAAATAATTCAATGATTCTGCTTTTTCAAATAAAATAAATGGAAATAAAATCGTTTAGGATGAACGATCATTTATGTACGTATACATGTATATCCTTTCCCGTGAACTCATGGCCTGATATTTAAATAAGACAAGGAAAAAAAAAAAAAAAAAAAAAAAGAGAAAAGAAAAAAGAGCGGAGAAAATAACGCGATAGAATCTTAAATGATTACGTTAATGTGAGTTTCCTTTGATTGAAAAAAAGAAAAGAAAAAAAAAAAAAAGAAAGAAAAAAGTAGAGGAAAGAAAAGAGAAGAAGAAAAAAAAATAAAACGTGTGAGAAATCATTCAACGAAAGTTATTCTCTTCGTTCTCTCGTTTCTTATCTATATCATATTTCGCGCGAAAAATTAAAGAATGCTTACGGTTACGAAAGAAGAAGTACACTGAGATAATCGTGAAATGTACCGGGTCTCATCATTTTTCTATGGTGAGAAGAGTCATATAATTTTCAATTATATGAAATATAATCTCGGCCATATGACAGTACACGCGTACGTGTAGGAAACCATTGTGGAAATAATTAATTTACGTAAAAATAGAATTCATTATATGACAAAAGTTTACTCTACACAATATTTATTATACAAGAAAAGTTTTTTATTGTATTATTCATTGAATTTTTACACAAATATTGACCTCCGTCCGTTCAATGTATTATCAGTTTATTTAAATAGATCATTCCCTTTAAGTACCCAACCCTCATCTCCAGTTCGACATCAAAGAAAAAAATAATCTGGAGTTTTTAAATCGATTGCTCTCTCGTTCGCCCTTTTTGTTTTCTTTTTTATCTTTTTCTTTTCTTTTTTTTTCTTTTTTTCTTTTGTTGTTTTCGTTTTTTGTCCGAAATTATAATCGTCACTATCAAAAAGCATTTAACGACTTAAAGGATTATTCATATTTTCTTAGAAGTTTTAGTCAATCGAGTTTTGCATGGACATTAATATGCAAATATTATTATTATTATTATTATTATTATTATTCTTTTTTTTCATCTTAATCATTTCCTTTGTTTTTTTGTATGTGTTTGCAAAGATCAAACCAATCGACAATAAATTTTTATTCGCGATTGACGTCAAAACGTTTCGTCGATTCAAATTCGATAATGGAGATTATCATTTATCAGAATGTCGAATGAAAAACCGTGAGATAAATTACGGCGAGGAAAAAACAAAAAAGAAAAAAGAAAATAAAAAGAAAAATATTAGAAAAATTTCTTTCACGAGACACTTACGTAAGGTATATACGTATTAGCATATGTGTATTAATGGAGGTTAGAAGGAAACGCGCCATTCGTTTCTATCGGCTTTAAAACGAATCTTGAAAATCTCTCTCTCTCCCTCTCAGTCACATACACACACACTCACACACACACACACACACACATAGAAGACGAACACGTTCGTGAAAGTAGCAAGACTCTTCTCGCTCAGTCATTTCAAAATTCTATCATAATAAAGAGATAGAGAGAGAGAGAGAGATGGATCACGATCAAAAATTCCTATGGCGTCGGATCGTTTGAAAAATTAATTCAGCTAGTCTGGCGATGTCTATAGTTTCTTTTTTTTTTCCCTGAATTACTTTCGTATCATAAAATCTAATTATAGTAGTCCGTAAAAAAGAAAAAGAAAAAGAAGATCGTGTAGCACGAAGCTTAATAATAATGTAACTTATATTACAGAGAAAGAAAGAGAAAGAGGTTATAACTATATATAAATACTATATTAAAAGTATTAAGTAGATATACGTATATCAAGAAAAAAAAAAAAAGAAGGAAAAAAAAAGAAAAGAAAAAAGAGAAACAAAAAAGTAACAAGAAAGTCAAGGAGAATCAAGGTCGCCACAATCGACGATGATCTATCCATCTTTATTATTTTTCGAACGATTGGTCCCGTTGTTCTCTTCTTAAAAGAATTATAACCAATGGAAAGAAACCGCGATAACTCTCCTGAGTGTACTCTGTTATCTCGATCGTAGGCGAAGTGGTAAGTACGTACCACGGTGCAGATTTTTATCGATATCTCTTTTAAAGCACATCGACACAAACACGGACACACATCACCAACAGAGACGTATACAGATGCATGCAAATGCATCGAGAAGCCAACGTTCTATGGTCAAATTTATTTGACGCTCTTTCGCGCGTCGTTGTCGTTCAGTAGCACTCGACGTACACGCTTGTACCCTAATCTGTGGGAGAAACGAGATAGATAGAGATAGCTATAGATATAGATAGATAAAGAGAGAGAGAGAGAGAGAGAGAGAGAGAGAGAGAGAGAGGAGGATGATGGCCGAGACAGAGAGGGAAAGCTCCGACAGTTTATCGGGTATGCATCAGCGAACCGAGTTTGCAATATTATCGTCGTTCGCGTGACGCTCCTTGTTTCCGAAGGCGGCTGGTTGCTCGTTGCAGTTGGCTGGAAAGAGAGATGTAGAGAGAGAAAGAGGAAGATCGAGTTAGCTCGAGAAAGATAGATACAATGTGAGAGCGAGCAAGAAAGAGAGAGAGAGAGAGAAAGGAAAGAGGATAGAGAAGCATTAGCGAAGCGTAGTCGGAGTGGGGATACGCAACCCCGGCAACGTCGGACGGACGGTCGGTCGGTAGGGTATGAAGGGGAGTAGTGGGGAGTGGAAGGTACCGTACCATAGCGTAGCGGCAGGCGGCGCGCAGGCTATAGAGTGGGCGTGGTGGGGGAAACGATTCCACGAAGCTTAGCAAGTACCAGTAGACGGCAGCACTGCGGACCGCGCGTATCGCAGTTCGCGTCAGTGCCTCTTACGCGGTTTTTCGTCCTTTACGTTGAGTGCGGCTGCTCTTCTTCGTCCGTAGTAGTTATATATCGGCTTCGGTGTATAGTTAATACGCCTCGGTGTACGTTCTCTAGTAAGCCTATCGTTTTATAACGCTTACGTTCGTTCGCGTTCGTTATCATCGTTCGATAAATCGTGCGTCGTGAGCATCAGAAAAGGATTCTTCGTCTTCTTCTTGTTCTTCTAGTTCTTCGTTTTCTTCTTCTTCTTCTTCTCGGTTAGTTATATCCTCCTAACCAATACTGGTCTCGCCCGCCGCCCTCTCCCTCTCACACACGCACATACACACCAGGACACGTTCATCGTGCAGGCCTTGGAGGTCCCTACGGTCGCCCTATTCTTCGTTACGCTTCGGCACGTCGCTAAATCCTCGGTCCGTTTCGTAGTTCGTCGTTCTTAATTGAAACGTGAATATAACACACATGCCGAGTCGTCGTGGAAAAAGGAAAAACAAAACAAGAAAAAGAAGGAAATATTTAGGCTCGTGGATTCGTCATTATATTCGATTGTCCTGACGTAGGAACGTGGGGGGAAATGCTCTTACGTACACACACACACACAGGCACGCATATATACACATTAGGTGCATTCTGGCGTAATACGTAAATCGTTTACTTTTTATATTGTATTTCTTTTCTTTTTTTTTTTTTCTTTATTTTTCTGGAATAAGATTCTAAAGACAAGGAGAAAATATATATTCGTCGTAAGAATCTCTCTCATATATATATATATGTATATATAAATGAGTGATCAGTATGATTATTCATACTCGTATTAGCGTAACATCGATCTAATTTCACTTGTATAATCGACAATATGTCTATCTATTTACTCACGTAAACGTCGTACACATATACACAGAGATATGGACACGTATACGCTGATAAACTATACGACAAAATTATTTATTATTTAAACGAGTATATCTCCGTTCAATTACAATGTTCCATTAGGTGTTATAAAGTTTACCGCTTGGTAAGAATTCTCCTATTCCCCCTCCCCCTCCTATTCCCCTTCGTCATTCGCCCACATACTCAGCGTCGCCAGTTTACACGTTCCCCCCCTCCCTTCTTTTCTCTTCCTCTTACCTCTTCTTGACTCTCACTCCCCCTCCCCCCTCCCCTTCCCTCATCTCCATCCCGTTCATCTGACGATAACTAACCTCGAAAATTCACGAAACGCGCCCGTACACGGCCATCTTTATTTTTTTTTTTTTTTTTTCCATTATAAAGAAAAGAAGTGCCAGGGAAGAAAAAGAGAAAAAGGAGGAATGAAGAAAGGAAAAAAGTTCTATATATATATATACATATATATATGTACATATATATGTATGTATAAACGAGAGCTCGTTTAACTCGAGCGACAAGTATATACAGTACATATATGTGTATATATATGTATATATATGTATGTGGTGAGAGTGAGAGAGGAAGAAAGTATTATACTTCAAGGACACACAATGCACTTCGTCACTCGTGCAATAAGAAAATCGCTAGAGAGAGAGAGAGAGAGAGAGAGCTTTCGATAACCGAAAAAATCTGAAAGCTTGTGAAGTTAGTCGACAACGCGGCAATAGCAACAGTAACGGTAACAGCAGATTGAAACTGGTCATGTGATCAAATCGACAGTATATAACGTCGTTGAAACGTGCCACGTTTCTTCAATTTTTCCTTCTTTTTCTTCTTCTTTTTTTCTACTTTTCTTTTTTCATTATATATATATATATATATATATATATATATATATATATATATATGTATCCATTCCGGTGCCTTCCATTCCTTCGTTTTCTTCGTCATCGTTGTACACTCGTATTCGCGTCCGTTCGTTATTATAAATTTCTTTGCTTTTTTATTCGAACTACTTATTCACTTATTATTTATACATACATACATATAGAAGCGGGAAGGTGGAGGGCGGAAGTGGGATGAAAAGAGAGGATAATATATATATAAATATATGGGAAAATACGATGTACCGTCGCTAATGAGAGACTCGTTTTTCTCTTTCTTTTTCTTTTCTTTTTTCTCATTTCCATTTTCTCTTTCTTTTCTCCGTCGTCGTGTGCCACGAACCGCATATACGAGGAACGTTAAAGGGAGTCCTTAAGACGTGAGACCAGGGGAATAAAGCAAAAAGGAAAAAAAGAAAGATGTTCTAATACTAAGTTCTCTAATAAACTCGTTGTCGTGTGTCTTGCGACGACCAATGGACAAATTAAGAAACTAAGAAAAAAATTGAGAAGAGAAAAGGAAATGAAAAATATTTATGAAGAAAAAGGATTCAGTGAAATCTCAAGTCTTTATTTTTTTTTCTTCTCTTTCTTTTTATTTTTATAAGTTTTTTTTCTTTATCCTTGTTGTTAATGGTGTTGATGGTGGTGGTACAAAGCCACGTAGTTTATACGTACGCTATTTGCCGCCGTGTTCTTTTTGTCTTCTTTATGGATAAATTGTCGACATTAAAATATTCAAATGATAATCAACTCATTATTCTCACGTAAGTTCTATATTTTCTCTCTCTCTCTCTCTATCTCTTTCTCTCTCTCGTTTACATACAACCATTATTATTTACTCGTAACTTTAAATGTTATTTCTACAATATATTTATATATACGAGAATGATTTTTTTTTTTAACGAAAGTCTCGACGAGTAATCTTTATTCAAAGTACTAGGATAAAATGTTTGAAAATAAATCACTGATAACACAGATAGTTAAATAGGAGTAATAGAGGTGTATATTTGTAATAGAGGTCAACGGTAAACAATATGTGTTATATACGTGTGTGTGTGTATCTGTGTACGTAATCAAAGTGTGTATACATACAAAGAGGGTGTGATAGAGAGGGGAAGAGGAAAGAAGATTTAGCAAGCTCGATAACAACACTGTTTCTTATCCGGTGTTCACTCATGGCGTCACTCTAATTCAGATGTAGCGGCTAAGACGTAAATATAAAGTTGCATCGAATACTATTCAATCTTTATCATTTATTTCTCTCTCTCTCTCTCTCTCTCTCTCTCTATGGCACTTTGAAATTGAAAATGATAACGTGATTAATATCCATTGGATTTACGATGTGGTTAAAATAAGTAAACGATTTCAAACGTTTATCGTATCGTAATATGTATACATCAAAATTTTATCGTCAGATTTCCTAATGCATTATTACTATTTGATAAATATAGAATATATATATATATATACAAACAAATAGTTGAGTTCTTATAAATTGTTAGTTTCTAGAAATGATAAATTTATGGGAAAATAATACTGGGACTTAATTATCGATAATTTCAGTATTTAATCCGTGTCCTTGAACGTTACTACATACTAGGAGAACGTGAAGGAAGAAAGAAAAAAAAAAGAGGAGAGAGAAAAAAACGAGAGGAAAGAAAAAAGGAGAAAAAAAAAAAGAAGAAGAGAGAGAAAAAACATTTAGTAGGATCGTCCGTGTACACGCATTCGAACATTTTTTCTCCCTTCTTCTTCTTTTTCTTTTTTCTTTTTATCCTTTTTTTTTCTCCATTGGTCTTTCATCCTGTTCTCTTTTACTCCCTTCTTTTCCATTTTTTTTTTTTCTTCTTTTTTCTTCTTCTTCTTCTTCTTTCTCGTCTCGCTCGTGCGCACGTAATGTGATTAACGAGCACGAGAATCGTCACGACAGGTGGGCGAACGAGCGAGCGAGCGAGCGAACACCGAGGGGATTAGAGAGGAGGAGGGGTATATGCAATGGGGGTAAAGTCGAGGGGAGTCACACGACGATGAGTACGCATAAGAGTGAAAGAGACACACATGCATACACAGACAGGGAGGGAGATAGAGAGAGGAGAGGGAGAACGATGTTCTATTATATGGAAAGAAAGAGAGAAAGACGAGAGTGAAAGAAAAAGAGTGATAGGTGATAGGTGTAGGAGGAGTGAGTGAGAAAGAAAGATAGAGAGAGAGAGAGAGAGAGAGGGAGAAAAGTATATAGAGGTAGAAGGATAGAGAAAGATGGAAAAAGAAATAGAAGGGGAAAATGAATTCTCGCTGGCAGTCGAATAACCCGGTACGATCGATCGGAATATCTGCCGCTTCGTTGGCGTGTACACGCCAACGTTAGCTCTAACACGACGGAGACACGATTTATATATAGAACTAGTATTTCCTATGTATTTATCTATGTATATATGTATATACGTTATTTACGCAAGCACACGCATATATATATATATATATATATAAATATGTATGTGTGAACACGCGGCCGCGCCATTGCACTCACGCGTTTACACTTTGACAAGAGGTTTTATAGTTTTGTAATATACAAAACGAGAGATTCATATTATAACACTTACACACACACACACACACACACACACACATATATATATATATATATATATATGATACACCCCTAAAAACCTTACCATCAGAGATATCTCGGCTTTTACTTATCTACGCCTTTTATCTATCTCTACGTTTCTTTACTTACTTGATATTATGATATCAAAAGTGTTATGGAGGGATGGTAAAGAGAGAGAGAGAGAGAGAGAGAAAATGTAGGGAAAGGACCATATACGAGGGATCGGATAGGAATTTCATTTGACGAGATGTAACATACGCGTTCCGCCATAACCGCTTCCACGCCCTTCGATCCTTTTTGCAATTTTTTTCTTCCCCGTTATTTGTTCCCTTTTTCTTTTTTCTTGGCGGGAAAATATTGACATTTAAAATTCGTTCTATCCTCCGCGAAAATTCTTTTTCTATTTTTCTCTTCCTTCTTTCCTTCCTTATTTTTTTTTTTTTTTTTTTCTTTTTTTCTCCTTCGATGAAAATTTTATTCGATTAACATTTTCCTTTCTACCTCTCTCTCTCTCTCTCTATTAGGATATGTATATTCAAGCAGAATGTGCTACGTTTGCCTCGTTATATCACAGTTCATTCTCGCCTAATTTGACAGGCATCGCAATGAGAGACTGAATAATAAAATAGCCGATGGTTATTTCGAGTCTTCTTCTGTATAAGAGATAGCAATCGTATCTCTCTCTTTCTCTCTTTTTCTATTACTCTCGTTCTCTCGTTTTGAACCACGAATGGGCAACGTTTCCACTCTCATATTTAATTTTAACACTGCACATACCTTTCCTCTTATTCCCCTTGTACCTTAGCCTTATAATCCTCTCTGGCAAAGCAACCCCCCTTCAATTACTAAACCTCCTCCTCCTCTCTCACTCTCTTTCTCTCTCTCTCTCTCTCTCTTGCTTCCTTCTTTCCATCTCTTAGATGTCTTCTTTACTAGCGACTAGGTTTACGCGCTCCGACGAACCACCGGAAATTATTCATAAGCTGAAAAATCGCGCGACGGAACGAATTTATGGTAATACCTAGCACGGCTTATGCACCGGCAAAGATTATAATGTACGTGCCAAATATAATCGAGCACGAGCTCGTTCACCACGATGGAATTAGAAGATAGAAGGATTCACGTACATACGTATGCGCGCGCGCGCGTGTGTGTGTGTGCGTGTGTGTATGTATGTATGTATATGTATATGTATATAAGTGAATCTTTGAATATTTTTTCGATCAAATGTTCGTCCCACGAATTTATTTAATATGCTAAACGAGACTTTTACCACGGCAAAGAGAATTATTCTTGTTAATATGACTATTCGTTAAAACTATATAAATGTTTTTTTTTATTTATTTATTTATTTTTTTTTTTTTTTTTTTTTTTTTTTTTTTTTATCTTCTTTTTTAATCCTCTCTCTTTCTATATATATATACATATATATATATATATGTATGTATGTATGTATGTATGTATGTATGTATGTATGTATGTATGTATGTATGTATGTATGTATGTATGTATGTGTTTTATAAATTTTATTTAATTTTTTTTTTTCTTTTTCAAATCGTCATAAAATTAATTAAGTTAATTCGTAACCGAGGATTTAATCGCTTCTTCTCCGATGACGAGCTTTAATTTTCATGTAATTATTTAAATTTCTTTTTCTCTTTTTCTCTCTTTTTTTCTTTTTTTAGCTACGAAATTAATACTTCATATATTTGAATATTAACTTCTCTTGGACCTCAAATTACAAATTTGACTCATCATTTTAATAGTAAAGTATACAATGATAAAGAGTTAGACTACCCGTTTGATTAAATTTCTAATGTAGTAATCATAAATTATATATGAAAATTCATTTCAATGAAATCATACGTAAAGACGTATAAATTCTCGTTAGATATATAAAGTACATTAAGTATTAACTATTATTTGATTTTTATTTATGGTTTATATTTATAATTTATACTTTGTGTATGTAACGTGTAGATATACTATTTGTAGTTAAATCATATTATAGTATAAATTGTACAATAAGTTTTAGATTACGATAGCATGTACTAGTATTGCTATATATAATACTGTTATAGTCTGAAACCTGTAGTATAATTTATACCAGTACCAATATACAATCTAAATCTTGTAATATAACTTATATTAGTATTACTGCAGTTATTTAAGTTATATCATAACGTTAACATTACATAATTTTTTTTAATAAGAAAACAAATTAGTTTGAATTAATTTCTTTAAGAAATTCCTTCACTAGATCTAAAATAATCTTATCAAAATTTTCACTTACAAGCAAGCAACTTCCTTTTCTTATCCTAAAAAAAAAAAAAAAAAAAAAAGAGAAAGAAAGTAAAAGAAAAACAACAAGCTTTCGCTCGATCGATAAATCAATGTGAAAAATAAGAAAACAAGGAAGAAGGAATGAGAGAGGAAAGGGGGAGAAGCTGAAAGGGGTCAAACTCGAAGAAGTAGAGGTGGACCAGTTCGTGGTAGTATATAGAAGTAGATAACGACGGTATATATATATATATAGGTATATATGTATGCACGTACGTGTGTATCCAAAGAACCGGTTGGACACACGATCGAAAGGATTGAGGATGGAAAGGAGGCTGTAAAAATCGGTAAACAAGCAAAGCCGGAGCAGCGATCCAGGGTTTAACCCTTTGAAGAGGCACCGGCTGGCCTTTATCGCAAACGTTCACCCTTACGTGCCTGTTTCCGTATATATTTTTCTCTTTTCTTCGAATTCTCCAACTACGAATACTACGACCTCTCGTATAACGCGATCTCTCTCTTTCTCTCTGTGTATATATGTATGTGTGAGTATATGCGTAAAGAACCATTCTCAATGGCGTAGTTATCATACATTTACATTAAATTTATTTTTCTTTCGTTAGAAACATTAGATCGAAAAAAAAGAAAAGAAATATCGATTAATTAGTACGGTAATTATTAACGATGAAAGACATTTTTGTCGATTGATGGTTCAATAATTATGCTATTAATTCGTATACTCGAATTTATATTATTGTGAATTCAACATTAATCCTTCGACACGAATTAACAAATATGAATTATTAAAATTTTTAACAAAGTCGAGTTATAAAGTCGCATAAATATTAAAAAGGACGTGTGTTGAGTGTAACTTTAATATTACGTTACGTTTTCTAATAAAAAGATTTAGATATAAGATGAAACAAAATTATTATCGATTTTGAAGTATAGCAGTTAGGGTAATACGTCGATTAACGATATATACACGATCGTCAAAGTTAAGTTTAATTCTCTCTCTCTCTCTCTCTCGTCGTGTCTACGTGACGGATGGGTGATCGATTAAAATATCACTTTTCAAAGGAAGAGAGAAAGAAAATATAGTTTTTATAAAAAGAAGAAAAAGAAGATAATTGAGAAAAATAATAATAATATTATCATCGATGGAGAATTATTGGAACGGAAGAGTTTTTGATATTCATTTCCAAGAAGAAGAAGCGTAATTAGTTACGCCATTGGTGGTTGGACTTCACATTACGTAGATACGCACTTTTTACCAGAAGAAAATAACATTACGCACTAGTGGGTTGTACACATATGTATTGTGTATAAATTTGTTTGTCTATCGTCGCTTTCTATATCAAACATTAAACTTAAAACAAATTAAAGTTGTGTTTAAAGTGATTGTACACTTTATCGTCAGCTTCAACTTATAAAGAGTTTTTTAAAAACTAAAAACACTTATATATATATATATTTGTGTATGAATTGCATGACGTTGTCATAAACGTTCAAATACAAGAAGCGCAAAAAAAAAAAAAAAGAAGAATTATTATAATATTTACGGGCCTTTAACGGAATGGAATTCGTTTATTGCCGTGCGATTCATCGAAGTTAAGTGACTCTCGTTCGTATCTACATATATAATATAATGGATGTATGTGACCAGTAGTAGTTTAAGTATCATCTTTCGAAGAAGAATGTGTGTGTGTGTGTGTGTTAAAAAGAAGAAGAGAGAATGAATGATGGAGAGAAGAGGGAGGCGAGAATAGGTTATAATAATTGGAATAATATTGTCACTAAATTATCGGACCGAAGAAGGAAGAGTTCGTGTTTCATTTCCAAGAAGAAAGAGAGAAAAAAGGAGTGATAGGAGCGGGAAAGAGAAGGAGGAGGGAGGAACGAGTGTGTGTTACGCCATTGAGAGGGACTTTTAACGGGTTACATAGATACGCACTTTATCAGAGTTGTGTTGTGTATAATACATGTGTGTGTGTGTGTGATCATCGTGTTGTTCATGTGAGCATCACGGCGCTTCGTTGTGGCTCTTTCTCTCTTTCTCTCTCTCCTCTCTCTCTCTCTCTTCTTCTCTGGCTATGGTATAATATACACGTATTTTGCGTATATATGGATTGTGCGATAGTGTGTAAGAGAAGAAGAGTGAGTGATGGTGGAAGGGAGGGAACTTGGTGTACACAACCGCGTGTGGGTTTCCATGTAACCATTAATTAGATTAGCATATGCCGGAAAAAGGAGCTCTCCACATGGTACATACATATGTATATATATAAGAAGACACACATATACATGTGTGTTTATATATATATATATATAACTTGCCTATATCCGTCGCAACGGCACAAAAACGCGTTTTACCATTTATTCGTTTAGAGTAAAACAAATGGAACGTTAATGACATTATATGAGATCATCTGTGAGAGATTTGTCGCGTAAAATTCGCATCGAATGTTTTTTGTGTACTGTGTTACGTGCCAATATATATATATATATGGTATTGTGTTTATGCGCGTGTATGTGTATGTATATATAACCTATATATAATCTAACTTTGGATTTTAACTCAAAGTAGATGAAAAATGTTCATCAAAGTCACAACGGGAAGAGTTTTCCCGGTATACTCGGTTATGATAGTGTTCCTCGTTATCATCTCTTCTCATAAGTTCATAATGATCTTTCAAGGAATGTGTGTGTTGTGTATGTCGCGTATCGTCGTTATGTGTGTGCGCGCGCGCGTGTATGTAACTTTAAAAAACAACCCAAAGTGTGTAATAATTACGCACAAAAGATTTCTCATTTCGCGTTCTGTTATAATATACTTCTGAGTTTCCTCTTTGTCGAAACTCCGCTTACACGCGTATATAAAAAGACAAGACAAGAAAAGAAGAGAAAAGAAAAGAAAAGAAAAGAAAGACCGATCCACATGTATGTATATACAAAGGAGAAATATATACATGCACTTGTCGTTCCACAAAATCACGAGGGAGATTATCTTTCGGTGGTAAAAGTAGAGGAGCCGGGCAGAGCGAAGGGAGGAGGGCAGAGGAGAAGAGTAGAGACCCCGTTGATTTAAAGTTACAGTATTGCGAGGGTGCGCACAGTATGGCCGAAGGGGCTACGAACTATTTATTTCATGGACTTCCCCGGTGTGTACGCGTTGATGTGAACGCGACGACTCCTTCGCACGCGCGTATATGATATGGCGACGACGACGACGACGACGACGACGACGACGACGACGACGACGACGACGATGAGATAGAGAAGAGGGAGGATGGGTCGACGTCTCGACGTCGTGTTTGGTGCTCGGCTGCTTTATAACATATACACATATACATCTAATACATATGTGTACATAGAAAGAGAGAGAGAGAGACTTTGCTATGCCAGGGTGTTGTATGTATGTGTTCATAAGAGAGAGAGAGAGAGAGAAAGAATACATAAGACGCGTATGTAATGTGCGTGCCCATGTAGTATATGTTGGAATGCGACGGCCTAGGTGAAATGCCTGGCCATGTGCCAGAGACTTTAACCTCAATTTGCAATAAAATACATGGGACGACGACTAACGTGAATTCTCTTCGATTCTTTCTCTCTCTTTCTCTCTCTCTATCTCTCTCTTTCGCTTTTTTTTTTGTATCTATCCTACGACTATTATTTTAGTTTAGTTACTTGCGTACTAATGCGATTTTATTTTTCATATAATTTTTATTTAATCTTCATAATTTTCTTTTTTTCCCCTTCGTTTCTTTTTTCAATCCCTCAATGTAAATATACATTCAATTCATTCGTTTCTCGAATTTCTACGATTTAATCGTATCGTTAGTTATCTTCAATTATTTCCTCGTACTCGCATATTCGAGATCTTGTTATATAAGCTTATAAAGACAGAGAAAGAGAGAGAGAGAAAAGGGGGGGGGGGGAAGATATTTTGTTATTTACACAAATATGTATATTTATCTACTTATGTATATTATGACATCTTTCTTGAATTAGCATTATCGGGACACAGTCAAGGATTACGCTCTTTAAATATACTGTTTCTTTAGTATAATTATTTACGTTCCCGAGAGAATTTGAGATCGTAAGTTGAATATATTACGAAATCGAAATAAGTATGTGTGTGTGTACTTATAGATATATTTATATATACATGAGGAGATGACGGAAGTCATCGATAAGATAATACTTTTTCGAAGATAAGATATAAAAGTACTAGAAATGTTCTTTAATCATTAAATTTATTAAAATTAGCCGTAGTTTGCGACACGTGTTTTTGCTTCGAGCTGATCGTCCAAAATATTTTCTTATATTATTCTTGTACCGATAAACTTTCGTAACTTTTTCGTCAATTTTTACGTGTGTATAAAAACAAAATTATATATTGCGAAAGTTATTATATAAAGTAGTATATATTGTCTTAGATTTGTATTAGTATAGGCGAACATTATTAAATATTATTTATAAATGTAAATAAATTAAATACAGTTATACTATACTACTAATATAATCATATATATATAAATTAACAATATAGTTAATTTGATGAATGAATATACGATAAAATGAATGACACAGTATTCATTTGATCCCATCGTAAAACCACATAAAATTTTAATAACAATCACTAATAAATATAATATATAACATTGTATCTATATAATGCGTGCTATCCGAAAAGATACATAAATTTAGGTTAATTTAATCGATCCGATAATCGTGATAAACTTTTTATTGTCGTCTTATCAGATTGATCTAAAAAAGAGAGAGGGAGAGATAGAAAGAAAAACACAAAGATAACGAAAGAAGATATTGTGAAATAATGTATCGGCCGTTCGTTTGATTTACTTGCCAACTCATATTTTACGAAATTCGTATTCGTACATTTCTCATTCATTACTTCTCTTCGTACCAGGTTTCGTACGTAGGTATCTACGTACCTGGTGACCTCTTTACATAGTATTACATTACACGACATTACCCTGTGCAATGCGCGCGACGACATGGACGGAGCTTTTTTTTTTATATATACGTACGCAAGCGCGCTCGCGTACACAAAGCAAACCGTTTCGCTCGCTTTTATCTCGTCGCGTTTATCTCTCGGCGTGCGCGTCTACAACGCGGCACGTTTATCTACGGTAATAAATGAGACAGTTAAACAAAGAGATTCCTCCTCCCTCCTCCATCCCCACCTAACACTATTCCTACGGCGCTTCTTCTCCTCCTTCCTCTCAAAGTCACCACCCTCATACTCTCTACTCATCCTCCTACAAAGAAACTTACCAAACTCGCAAGTTCTCCGGACGCGATGGTTTACGTATTAAAACAAAGGAACACAATCGTCGAACACACCCTGAAACATTTTACGATTACTTATGGATCTGTCATATATATATATATATATATATATATATATACAACATAAAGATTGGATAGTGTTTGCTAATGTAAAACAATCTTGTTAAAAATTCTAGATATGTATAGTAATTTATTCGTCACACGCATACTTTTTATTTTCTTCGTTCGATCGTCCTTGTAGTTTAAAGGGGGGAAGGAAACGGAAAAAAATTTCATTGTCTTATTAATCGACTAGTAATAATCCGTGTATTTATTATAAATAATTACGATATTTGTTTCGATTAAAAAAAAATAATAATATTTCGAAAATTTTTCTTCTTTTGTAGCCCAGACCAGGAAGGAGATCACGAGGACGTCCTGGTAACAATACGTCACAATTGCAACCAACGCCCAGAGTGCAAAGTCCGATTACCCAGCATCTAGATAAAGGTATATATGTATATATATATATATCACTAACATCACATTCAAACGTTTCATTCATTATTCAAGATTATGAGAAACTAAATAATGAATTAACAAGTTTCTTCATACTTTAAAATTTCAGTCGTCCATTTGCGTTATCGCTTTATATCGGATGATATAAAGTTGTTAAAGTATCTGAATATATTTTTATTTATTTATTCATTTATCTTTTTTTCTTTTTTGACGCATGCGTCAGCATCGTCGGGAAAAGAAAAAATAGCATGGAGTAAATAAAAATATTTATCCTCTATAAGCGTAAATTAAAAAATATCTTCTTCGCGTTCATTTTTATCAAGCGGTAATAATAATTGAACACGTGTCAAAAGGGAATAGAATGAGCGTGTGGTGGACGAGGTTGAGATGAGGTTTTGAGCGATAGTTGAGATAAACGAGGTTAGATCGATTTCGAAATGGAAAATCTCCCGACAACGCGTTGTTTTTTGTCTTTGTCGGTAAAAAAAGTGAACGTGAGAGAAAGAGAAGAGAGAGAGAGAGAGAGAGAGAGAGAGAGAGAGAGAGAGAGAGAAAGAGAGTATCGTACTTACGTTCCCGACCCACAATGTCCAGGTCTCTCTCTCTTCGGCCGTGGTCGATGAAGCGAGGTCAAACGGGGTCGTCGGAGTTGGGTTGCGCGAATCGACCCAGCCAAAGGTCAGACGAAGACATACCATTGGACTAAGCTGTTCTCTCTCTCTCTCTCTCTCCCCTTCAGGTTTCTCTCGTGAGAGACGGTTACGCTCGGTTCCATTAAACTTGCTTCTGGAATTTAACGGAAGAATCTATATTGAGGGTTAGATTGTGTTGGTATATTGGTGAGTAAGGACGGTAAAGAGAAAAGAGGGACTAAGATAAAAAGGTGGTAGAAAGGTATACATTTGTGTGTATATGTATGTGCGTATTTGTGTTTGTGTGGTATCCTGAAATGATTTCGAGAGCGAAAGCGGCCGATGCTTCCGAAGGAGGGAAGAAGGGCGGGAGGGAGGGAATGATAGCTAGATTCGAAAGATAAGAAATTGAGGAACCAAAGTGTGAGGAAGAAGAGGACTTAGCTAACGTAATAGTAGTAGTAGTAGTAGTAGTAGTAGTAGTAGTAGTAGTAGTAGTAGTAATAGTAGTAATAATAGTAATAGTGGTAGTAATGGTGATGGGATTGTAGTGATATGGTGGGGTTGGTAGGAGGAGGTTGTATAGGGAGGCAGAGGTCAGAAGGAGGGAAATGATTCGAGGAACTCCATCGAGAACCGGTCCACAAACAAAAGATTCGTACAGAGGGTTGGCGAGGTTGGGATATCCTCCCTCTCCTCCTGCCTCCTCTCCTTGGTTTTAAGGGTTAGATGAAAAAGAAAACGAGATCGAGAAAGAAACTGAACTAACTGGGTGGGTGGATGTTTGTTGAGAGGGTGGGAAGAAAGGAAGGAGGCTGATTCAGGTAGACCCAGAGAGTCTTAAGAAAAAGAAGAGAGAGAGAATGGAGATAGGAGATGGGGTGGGATTGCAGGTGGGGGTGGATCTTCCTCGACACGTAACGTGGATACTCTTCTTTTTCTTCTTCTTCTTCTTCTTCTTCTTTTGGGGTCCTTTGTTCACGACTGGAGCTACTGCTTCTTTTCTCTAATCGTGCGCCCACCATTCTCACCTTTTACTTCTGTTTTGTTCCTTTTTTCTTGTTTCTTTTTTGTTCTTTCTTTCTTTCTTTTTATTTTTTTATTTTTTTTTTTTTTTTTTTTTTTTTAAATATTTTTCTTTATTGTTTTTCTTTCTTCTTTCTTCGAACTCTTCTCGAAAAGAAGAAACCTGAAGAAGAAGAAGAAGAAGAAAAAGAAGAAGAGTAATAAAGTAACGAAATCCTCTTCGAAGGGAAAGCCCTTTGAAGTGATCCCAATCTTCTTCTTCTTCTTCTTCTTCTTCTTCTTCTTCTTCGTCGGCATAATTCCTCAGCTTGTCTCTTTACAGCCTTCTGTACTCATACATACATACACATATATACATATATACACATACACACACAATCGTTTGTCAGTGTGCCCTCGCGTGCACACTCATATAACATACTCGTTCACATCTCTCTTTCTCTCTATCCGACGGAGTTTTCCTTCTTTTTCTTTTCCTTCTTCCTTTTTATTTCCTTTTTCTTTTTCTTTCCCTTTCTTTTTTTCTTTTTTACTTTCTCGCTCTCAGACTCGCAAAAATAAACGCCACGGTATAAAGCTCGTGTCGGGTGACACATTGCTGAAAATACATTCTCTCTCTCTTTCTCTCTCTCTCTCCCTTTCTCTGTCTAATTTTATTTTATTTCATTTCTTTTTTTATTTCCCACCTTTATTCCCTTTGCAAAATTACTTCAATCGCAAAGTCGTTGATACTCGGTGATAATTACCGTGGGAAGTTGAAAAGGAAACTTTTCTTCTATATGTGGATATCTATTTGTACACGCGCGCGCACATATATATATATATATACATACACAACGTAAGAAGCACGGCAGAAGAGGAGAGGAGAGGATGGTGAACGTTCCAAGCTAGCTTGGACCAATTACACGAGAGATGCCGGAAGCTTCGTCTCTAACAGGAAATTACTCCTCTACCTCCTCCTCCTTCTCTTTCGTTCATCTTTTACCTCGTAACTCCGTAGATGCGTGTATCAACCCTCCTCTATCACCACCTAAACCTTCCAACTTTTCTCCCTCTCCCACTCTCTTCTTTTATAAATTAAAGATTCAACCAGCTTATACGTTATATGTCGAAATACTTGAACGAAATAGATCGAGCAAATCCGATAATACTCCTTTATCGTACATAAAAGATCTCTACGATGATCTTTATGATGTAGTATTTATTAACAATTAACTTTTGGTTAATGCAAACTCACGTGAGCAATATTACACACACACATACATATTCTCCTTTCAATTACTCATGCTCTCTTTCTCTCTCTCCCTCGTTATTCTCTCATCGTATCCATACATAAGGTGTATATATATATGTAAATATGTATATATATGTAACATAGATATTATCGGTCTACAATGAGATCTACCTACGTATATACATATACACGTAGATATATACATATATACGTAAAGAGAGAACGTGATCGTGTATCGTCTAGCCAGCTAATTATCGATCATACTAAAGATCGATCAGTTAATTCTTTCAGGTCGGTGCACCCGAACGCGGTATTACTACTACTACTACTACTACTATCACTATCACTAGCGCTAGCTACCGCTAGTATTACCATCACTATTACCTACCAATACGAATACACTGGCAGACCGAGAGAAGACCGACCCAATAGCTTTAGCATACCACTCTTACGGTGCTTTAATCACGATCCAGAACCAGTTAGAGTTGCCGTACTAATTATTCGTAGACGTGCGCGCGTTACCCGTTGCACCTGATTCCAATGACCCGTTCCATGGTATGTATGTCTGCTGTCTCTATGTATGTATATATGTATGTATAGTAAACCCGTCTATCTCTTTTTCTCTTTATCCATCTAGCTATCTATCTCTTTCTTATAAACGTCGACACGCGTCAACCTCTTCAAATCTATCCAACCGTCTATACTTCTTTGTGTTCATTTCATCGTTAGACTCTCTTTAGATCTACTCTTTCTTTCTCTCTCTTCTACGATTTTATCAGAGCATCGAAGAGACTGTTGAAGAAAGAAAGAAAGAAAGAAAGAAAGAAAGGAAGAAACATAGGGAAAGAGTTGAGGGTAAAAGGGTGGGGGAGGGAACTCGTAGCTACTGGTTATATGGCTTGGCAGTCGGCCAATCCTGATCCAAAGTCGCTGTCGAGACACGTTTTTCTTCTTTTTACCTCTCCGGTTTCCCTCCGCCCTCTTCTTCTTCTTCTATCTTTCTCTCTTTCTCTTTCAATCCGTCTTCGTTCTTTTGGACTTTTCAAAGTCAGACCATGCTACTCTAACGCCATTCCTCTCCCCCCCCCTCTCTCTCTTTCTCTACACACACACACACACACAGATATACTTTCTCTACCTTTACCTATGCCTATACATGTACGTATAAATATATGTGTCTACTTCTTCTTTTTCTTCTTCTTCTTCTTCTTCTTCTTCCTCTTCTTTTTTTTATCTTTGAAATAAACGGAGAAAAGTCCAAGGTGCATTGAGGTCTTTGAGAAGTGCATCGTGAGAACTTCAGGGTGCCGATGGCCACGCTCCTCTAATAAGATACGATTTATCTGGGTGACTTAACCCAACGGGATTTCTTCTTTGGGTTACTTTTAAAGGATCATTTGTCTGACTGTATTGTTGTCGTTGTTAGTGTTAGTGTCATTGTCGATTGTGCTATCGTTCCGTTAATCCGTTGATTGCCACGTGTGTTACATATATATATATATATTTTTTTTTTTTTCTTTTATTCTATCTCTTTCTCTCTGGAAACCTAAATGATATATATTTTCTTTTTTTGCATTTCATATTTTATTTTTTTTTGCCAATCAAATTTTTCTGTAAAAAAAAAAAAAAAAAGAAGAAAAGAAAATATTTCTTCCCCCATCTCCTCGCTTTCGTCCTTGCCCCATCTTCTCTTCCCGTTAAAATTTTAATAATAATAAAAAAAAAATATAATCAAATCAAAATCGTGTCATTAAGAAATTCAATTATTTCATAATACTGATATACAAGTACATAAATATATTTATTTAATGACGACTTAAAAATTGCCATGGTTATTCATAATTCGTATAAATACTTAATTATACAAAAACGAATTCATACGAACATTTTTATTTCTTTTTTGTTTACTTTTTTTCTTCTTTTTATTTTTTATTTTTTTTTTCGAACCGCTCTTCCATACGGTGAGTTCGATTTTTTATATTTTATCAACTTGCGACAATTTTCAGATATCGTGAGTTTACAAAATACCACAACGAATCGAAACCAAATACCATTTTCTTTTTTTTATTTTTTTTTATTTTTATCTATTTATTTTCTTTTCTTTTTTAATGTTATTGTATTTGTATTACGTATTGCCAGAGGCCAACAATGTAAAATAATATATTATAAACTTATTCGTTGCTACAAATCAAATGAAAAAGGAAAAAACAAAGAAATTATTTTTTAATCCGATTTTTTTTTCTCATAATTACAAATTATAAACAACAAGGAAAACAAAAAAGTAAATTCCGGCTTCCTGTTAAAAAGAAAATGTAAAAATCAATTTCATTCTCTATTAAATTTAATACAGTAAAATACTATAGTATAGTAAAACAATAATATTATTCCATTGACTATTAAATCAGGTTAAAATCAGTCCTTCTCATAAAGCTAATTCGTGTCTACACACACGCGCACATATGTATGTATTGCACATAAATAGAACACATTTACACGTGCAATGGATTAAAACGTTGTTGTGGGCGGTATCCGTAATATATGCGTTTAGCATTACATGGAAGAGTTATGCGAGTGCAATCCTACGCGATTACGCAGGCGTTAAACACCGCGTTATATTCTGGATACGTGCAATCGTTGCATTATACTACATTATATTTATTAAAGGAGACTATAGAGTGAAGTCGATATTAGACTTCGGCCAGATTTAACCACGAATTTCTAATTTCATCCCTGCATGAACATATTTATTTCTGTTATTGCTGTTTATTTCCTCCTTTTCTTTTTTTAATCTATATATATATATATAAACTTCTTAACCTTGTATAAATAATAAAAATATTATTGTTAAATATTACCACAAAAGAAAAAAAAATATATATATAAGGCAAATAATATTTTGTGATATATTTTTACAAGGAAAAAAAATCGATTATAAAAAACAATCCATATATAAATTTTTATCCGACCACTTTTAAAGATAATAAAAATTCTTAACGACGAAAATTCTACTAACGTCATAAAACGAAAATCCATCCGCGCTTTCTCTCTCTCTCTCTCTCTCTCTCTCTCTCCTTCTATCATGCAATAATACGAGATACAGTATAAATGGATCGGCATAAAAAAAAAGCTATATCGCAATAGGAAAAATAAGGGAAAAAAATAAATAAAAAAAAGAATAAAAAAAAAAAAAAAAAAGAAAGAAAGAGAACACTTGCATTTCGATGGTTGCCAGAGTACAGTAGCAGCAGCACACCGGTCCCCTAGTAGTAGTGTTGCCGGTTGGACCACCGTTAATAAAACGTAAATAGCC
Source organism: Vespa velutina (assembly GCF_912470025.1). Taxonomy (NCBI): domain Eukaryota; kingdom Metazoa; phylum Arthropoda; class Insecta; order Hymenoptera; family Vespidae; genus Vespa; species Vespa velutina. Next base: position 3,093,923 of record NC_062211.1, read on the forward strand.
CTTCCTGTAGGTACGTGTACCACACGCCCACCCAAATACACACACGTATACCCTTACAACGTCGGTTTCATAGTCGTATTGCTATTGTTCACGGAGGGTAGTAAAACGAAACTCGTCGCTCGTAAAAGCCGTGCCAGCTTCAACGGGCGGTTTCGAACGTGGCAACGATCGCCAGTTTATTTCATTTGGCATTAGAGAAACTCCACTCGTCATCTAATAGTTTCTATGTGAAACAGATCGATATTGGTTATACGTACATATACCAAATAAATAAATAAATATATATATATATATATAAATAACTTTTGCTTTTGCAGTAATTCTCTCTTCTAAATTTAAGTTTTATTAAGAATTAAATTACTATTACTATTTCTATCTATATTTCCATAATCTACACTTCAACATTATATTTCTAACAAAATGGATATTAAACTTGATTTATATTCAATCAATATGGTATGTATATATACATATATATGTGCGTATATATATATATATATATATATTATGTACAGAGTTCAATGGTTATTCATCGAATTGTACAGTTAGATAAATCGCTGTTCACCCCGTCAATGGGATTAATTAGGCATCTATTCGTTCAATCCTTTCTCTCTCTCTCTCTCTCTCTCTCTCTCTCTCTATCTATCTATCTATCTATCTATCTATCTATATATCTATCTATCGTAGAATGATGCTGCTTTGTGGCTAACGATCGTTGGTGGGAAATTAAAGTGAATCAGTCGGTGATAGAGCTGGCGTAGAATGAGTATGGTTTTGTGGGGTGGTTCGTCGTCGTCGGGGGAGGGCGGGGGATTGGACGAGTAGGTAGGTAGGCAGGCAGGCAAGTGCTGAGAGAGAGGGAAAAGGGCGCGTGTGGATGGGTGGTCGGTCCGGTTAGGTATGGGTAGATAATTTAGGATCTTCGCGGAGATTCGCTTTGCGACGGCGAATGGACATTTGAGCGGTTATTAATGCATCGACATGCGCGAACCTGCGCGAGCCGTAATTTCAAGTTTTAATTAACTCCAGTTTTAGTTAAACTTTTAATTAAACCTCCGAGCACGATGGTAGGAGGGAGGGGGGAGGGCGAGAGTACACGGGGCCGATGATAGAGAGCACAGTAGAATAGAGTAGAGTGGAGTAGAGTATAGACAAGGCTGAGGGATGTCGAGGGGTGCTAAAGGATGGATGAACGAGGAGAGGAGAGGTGGTATGATATTTTCCGAAAATGTCGCGGCTCTCTACATACTGAATATGAAAGAGACGTGTGGGGAGTGGGAGTGAGAGGAGGGCCGGGGGAAAGGGAGAATAAAACAAATAAAAACAAAAGGATACTCGTGCACCAGAAAAAAAGGGTAAAAATAAAAATAAAAAAGAACGAACGGGGGAAAAAAATAAATATGAAAAAAAGAGTAAAAGACAGAGGGGCAGGGGAGGAAAAAAAATAAAATGAAATAAATGTCCTCTACCGTGTGTCGGATGAAAAAGAAAAAAACAAACGGAGAAAGAGAGAGAGAGAGAGAGAGAGAGAGGGAGAGAGAGAGAAATAAAACTCGTGTCGAGTAATATTAGGAGAAAAGAGAGAGGGTAAAATATTGGTGATAACGTTGCCAACGCTATTGATTCGTTCTCTTTCCTCTGAGGGAGAAAACACGTGGCTCCCGGTGTTTGCGCGTTTAATTCGAAACTTTATCGAATCATCGACGGAGTTCTACTCTCTCTTTCTCATCATATATATATGTATATATATATTTTTTTTATCTGTTTTTTTCTTTTTTCTTTTTTTTTTTTTTTTTTTTTTCTTTCGCTTTTGCATAGCGAAGGCAACGATATTAATAATATACGATCGATATCGTGCCGATACGCCTTCGTTTTTACTCTGCATGTGTGTGTGTGTGTGTGTGTGTGTGAGAGAGAGCGAGAGAGGCTGCGAGCGTGCATTTTTTTTTTTTTTTTTTTTTTTTTTATATTAACACACTATATCGTAAATAATTGATAGAAATTATTTCAGGTTTCTCGATAAGAAAAAAAGATTTGTCATATAATAGGAAATATTTATCGAACAACGGTCGAAACGGTAAACAATAAGTGCAGTCTAATAAATTCTATATTAGTTTAGCGTTGATCGTTATGTTATAAATGTGTTTGCGCGTGTTCTAATGCATGTGCTATCTTCGTTTTTTAATCGAACGTGATACATTCTTTTTCGGAATGATTGTTACAATCGATATAAATGGTCCAGCGTGGAAAGACTTTTATCGCGATTTCTACTGTTATAATAATAATAATAATAGTAATAATAATAATAATAATAATAATAATAATAATGTTAGGTATTTCGCAAACTTTATGATAATAATAATATTGGTATTTCTCAAATTCTACAATAATTATCTTCGATGATGATAATGATAATAATAATAATAATAATAATAATAATAATAATAATAATATTTGGGCAAGATCTTCAATGGATTAATTTAATTAAGCACTCGGGAAAAATTTGTCGAAGTACTCGAATATTTCATTTGATTTATAATCGTCGTTTGTCGTTTGAAATATCGAAAAATCATGGTTTGGACAAGCCAAACTCATATCTATCAATTCAGATCCGAACCATCAAATGTTTGAATAATCTGTATAATTTATTTTCGAGCGTATAAAAAAAAAAAAATGATCTATCTCGATTTTTACGACTTATCGAGATACGCCATTTTTATTTTGATATAGCGCCATATTTGTATAAACAAATTTGATTAACTCTATGAACTTTTGCTGCATTATTACTTCACTTGTCGTTATCATTATTATTATTGTTCTTGTTATTCTTCTTCTTCATCTTCCTGCTGCTGCTGTTGCTGCTGACTTCGTGATAATGATGAAATAACTATCTTCGAAATTTAGGTACATGTATATATATATATATAAAGAGAGAAAGACAGAGATCCTCTTTCTTTAAAAAATATCTAATTTGCAAGCACTTAATAACAAGAGCATGGTTAGAGTTTCTAGCTAATATCGTACGAGTTAGTTATGATTTCGAAGTTTTGAACTTTTGTATTTCCTTTCGGTTCCGTGAATCGCATAAAATATTGTATACACATGTGCATTCACGTTTATATTAACAAATACATAAATAGATAGATAGATAGAAAGATATTACTTATATGCATCATCCTCTCTGAACCACCCCACTCTTCTCCATCCCTCGAAAACTCTCTCCTGATTTTGAGAGTTTTAGAAATTTCAACGTAATGGCCGCCAAACCGACATGAATTTGTTTGTACATAGGTAAAAGGTAACAGTCATCGAGTAGTTCAGTTTAGAATAGAAGGGTTAAAACATGAATGTCTGTGTATCTGTCTCTGAGTGAGATAGATAGATAGATAGATAGATAGAGATAGATAGAGAGATAGAGTCAGACGGAGAAACTATATTCGTTCCGGTTTAGAACCGAGTCGGTCGTTTCGGCCACTAGTTGCGGAACTCGGATAATTATTGTTGCGAACTAACTCTCAGCTTACTCTACCACTTGATTCCGAGCTTCTGCTTCTCCTGAATTTTATCTACGTTGATATATATATATACACACATATATATATATACACGTATGTATACAGAGAGAGGGAGAGAGAGATGTAGAAATGTTCCTCTTCGAACGTGTATTAGTTTATTTGTACAGGGTGAGAGTTTCATCTAAATGGGAGCACTTATGAGTAACGATGTAATGATTAAAAAACGAAGAAATTAATACTAATTAAATAATAAAAGGAATAATTAAATTATATTATAAATAATCAAGTATCTCGATAATTGTTTATTTCTATTAATAATCGGTTCAATTCTAAATGCTTCTTTATGCTTATATAAAAAAGGACAAAAATAATATCGCAGGTAACGATTAAAACAAAAGAGAAAAAAAAAACGAAGAAAGAAGGAAAAAGAATGAGATTTTTATTTATTTATTTCTTTTTATTGTACATTCAATGATTTTGATTATTTAAAATGATTAAGGAGTGTTTCGTTTTTTCTTTCTGGTTTTTGTTTTTTTTTTTTTTTTTTTTTTCTTTTTCTTTTTTTCCTTTTCTTTTTTAGTTTGTAACGAGCAAAAACTATTACCATTTATAATCCATTCTGTATATAAGTGTGTGCGTGTGTGTGTGTGTGTATTTGTGTGTGTGTATTAGATTTCTGTGAGTCTACAGAGAGCTTTCGAAACGTAAAATAATCTAGAAACGTTCTTTTCTCGTATATCCGTATAATCCATAATCCATTTCGGTAGCGTAGACAACCGTATTTCTCTCTCTCTCTCTCTCTCTCTCTCTCTTTTATCATTTTTCTCTTTTCCAACGCAGCGATATTAATGCGGAAAGGCATCCGGAAAAGCTTTTGGTGTATACGGGAACGAGCTTTCGAAAGAGGCCGAGAATGTGTTCGTTGCAATGTTAGGTTGAAAAACTAAAATAAAGAAAAAAACAAAAAAAAAAAAAAGGAAGAAAGAAAATACGAATTGGGAGGTGGGAGATGGGAGGGGAAGTAAAAAACGGGGTAGATAAAGAGAGAAAATAACGAGAAAAGAGTAAAACTAGAAATTTATGAAAATTTTTCTAACATTTTTCCAAACTCTTTACCTTCTTCTTCTATTATTATTATTGGTATTTGTTGTTGTTGTTGTTGTTGTTGTTGTTGTTGTTATAATAATAATAATAATAATAACAATAATAATAATAATTATTATTATTATTTTATTCATCGAAAAAGTGAGTAAAAAATGATTCCAAGTTTTTCTCTTTTATTTCTTATTATTTTTTTTACATATATGAATACATGCACGTGTGTGCGCCCGCATATATATATTTATATAAATATTTCTTTCATTTACTTCGAATAACAAAATATTAATTTCTCAGACTGTGAGATAATTATATCTTTTCATAAATAATATTCTCATAAATGAAGAAATGAAAAATAAAGGAAATATAATATTACGTTATTTTAATAAGGTGTAGGTGGTATCTCACAAAAGACATTTAATTTTACTTACGTGCTCACGTATGAGTGTCGCCTTTCGTTAGAAATTATGATAGAAAAAGCAAATTTTTCATGAACTAAACCCACACACACACACGCACATACATATATATATATATTATAAACTGATAACATATACTTTCTTTGATAATAATAATAATACAGATACATTGTTTTATTATATATAATAAATAGCAATAAAGTGCAATAAATGTATTATATATAATAAAAAAATATTTATATATATTATTATTATTATCATCAATGAAAGTGTATATTATCAGTTTATATAATATATCAGTGTGCATATATATCTGTTCGTATTATATATATAAAAAAATATTGTATACA
>NC_062211.1:3104304-3201804 GCF_912470025.1 Vespa velutina
CTTTAGATATCTCATATATATATATGTATATATAAATCATATAAGTAGACGTATTGTAATCAAAGAATTTCAAGGTTCAATTAATTTCAATTATTTCTCGTCAATTTTCAAACGTAGTAGAAATGCAATGCTCTGTTGGATAAGCCTATTCGATTTGATTTTTTATTTCATTCATTCACAATATGATAGCAGAATTTTTATTACTACTATTATTAATTATTACTATTAATAAATACATATCTTTTCGATTTTCCTTTTTATTATTATGTTTTCTCACATTTTTCTTTCTTTCCTTTTTTTTTTTTTTCTTTCTTAAATTAAATTTTTCCATGAAGGAAGAAGAAAACACTTGGAAAACGTTAATTACTATGCCCAGACTCTCGCTCTCTCTCTCTTTCTTTCTTTCTTTCTTTCTTTCTTTCTTTCTTCTGTATTACTGCATCATGGCACTGTGCCGTTGTATATCTCGGTTAACAAGCGCTGTTTGTTTGCGCTACGTGACACAGAATTACAGGTTCACATTTTGCAAGCAGAGCGTAGTCGGCATTTCCGTTAAAACACGGAATATAGAAGAGAGAGACAAAGAGAAAGAACCTGTCGAGGCCAAGATATATAATACATACGTATATATATATATATATTTACTATCATCCTTCTATGTTTCTCTTTACGTTTTGCACATCCTTCCATCTTTCCATCCATCCATCCATCCATCCATCCATCCTTCCTTCCTTCCTTCCTTCCTTCCTTCCTTCCTTCCTTCCTTCCTTTCTTCTTCCTTCCTATTTTCACACTCTCGTCATCCTCGTTCATGGCTAAGTCTCTCTCCGATGCGTTTTCAGCGTAAACTTTGCGGGTTCACAGTAATTTCTCTGATTCCATTTCGAGCGGACTACCGGTAACGAGCGTGCCTTCGTCAAAGCCCATGTCAGAGTTAATTAATTTCCGTGTATGTTTTCTCTCTCTCTCTCTCTCTCTCTCTTTCTCATTCTCTTTGTTTCTGTCTGTCTCTTAATACTTCTTGCTAGCATTATTATGTCTAAAGGATAAAAGGAGAATCACGGAAAATTATATGAAGTTTATTCGAAATGAATTGCTTCTGTGCTTAAACGTGAGAATTTTGTCGAATCATTCAAGGAGAAGAAAAAAAAAATGAGAAATAAAAATAAAAAGAATTTCTTATATTCCACGATAAGATTCGTTGGACGTTCAATGAAAACTGACGGGAATGTAACATTAATAAGGGGGAGAAAAAAAAGAAGAAAAGAAAAATGGCGATAAAATGAAGATAACGATTCTTTTATGACGTCCGTTATCTCTTCGTAAATCCGTGCGCATCTAAGAGCGTAAGATTAACTAAAAAAAAAAAAAAAAAAAAAAAGAAAGAAAAAAAAAAAAAGAAAAAAAAACAAGAGAAAAGAAAAAGAAAGAAAAACAAGAAGGTACGATGATCTTTTCATCTTCTTTTCGTTTAATTAATTTTTCTTACGAGAAAAATATATCCTCGATTTTTCATGACCAAAAATGAAGAAAAGAAAAAAAGGGGGAATTTAATTAATTTCTATTTTATTGTTCCATATAATTAATTCTTTCTAACGCAGCAAACAACTTTCTAATTTAATTCCCATAAGTATTTATATATCCATATTTCTCAATAATAACTATATATTAATTTATATATATGAATAATTTACATTTACACGTATAACAAAGTTATAGGTAATGTAATAAATAATAAATTAGGTATAATAACTAAGAATTATTTATCAGTTAAAGTGCATTATATAATTACTTATTGGTATAAGTAATTAATATAAGTAAAACTTACACTAATAAGACCATGATATACTTATATACTATAACTTTCAAATTATATAATTTTCTTTCAGTAACGCACGAAACAAAAATTACCTTACTCAAGATTTTACGTAATAATCCTCCGCCTCTTTCTTTTCTTCCCAGAATAGCAGAAAAGAACGAAGATAACTGAATGATTAAAAAAATAAAAAAAGAATTTTTAATTCGAAAGAAAAAAAAAAAAAGAAAAAGTTGAAAACCCCAAAATAATAAATACACAAATTCGATGGATCAGTTAATAATATATAAGTTGCATATATACCTATAGTACGAACAAAATTGCATTTCGAGGAAATTTGCCATGGGAACTTGGGCGTTTCGCATTCTCGTATTCTCTCCGCGTAAGACAATGAAAAGGCAAAAAGAGAGAGAGAGAGAGAGAGAGAGAGAGAGAGAGAGAAAGAGAGAGAGAGAGAGAGAGAAAGAAGGAAGATCCTCGGTTCCATTAAAGGCGCTATCGCATTTACGACAGGTCCTCTTTAAGCTCGGCAAGCACGAGGAGCATATACAGAAGGGGTTGGGGTCGGTCGATATCGTCGTCTCGAAACAACCCTCGCCTTCTCGTTCCTCAACTACCGTACGCTTTAGTTTGCTCACGAAGGAAGGGTTGCGATAGAAAGAGAGAGAGAGAGAGAAAGAAAGAGAGGAGTGAGAAAGAAAAAGAGTAGGAGGGATAGAAAATAAAAGTAGTGGGGGTAACAGGGTACTTGGCTTCATCCAAGCCGTTCACCCATTCAACCTGGCTAGTGTGTTTATCGAAAGGGGTTGCACTTATATATATATATATATATATATATATAAATATATATATAAAGGGTTGCTCTTATATTATATATAATATATGTGTGTGTGTGTGTGTGTGAATATGTTTACGTAGATGGTGTAATCAACTCGACCGAATCACAATCATCCCTCTCACACGTCATCGGACGCAACGTGTTTGCTTTTTCTAAACGAGAATCATCACACCCTCTCTTGCGTGTCTTCTATTTAGTGTTCAGGAATTATAGGACAATTGTCCTTTTAAATATTTTTTCTTTTGTTTTCTTTTTTTCCCCCACATTATTACGATAAAATTGTAGTCTCAGGAGATATTAATAATTATGAACAAGATAAGTTATCTTGGTATTTATTAATTTTATTCGATTTGTTTAATTTTAAACGTTCGAGGAATTCGTATTATCCGTTCTTCTTGAAAGAGAAGAAGAAATAAAAGAGAACAATCAATCGAATCGAAATGATGATTCATAGTGATTTCTAATCCGCTCGGAGTTATATGTTCGAGTACAGTGCGTTGATAGTTGGATAGATGGTAGTAAATTGGAAGGGTTACCGTTGAAATGCAGTAAATCGTTGGAAACTAGTTCGGAACGATAACTACTCGATTCCATGTTCAAATTCTCTCTCTCTCTCTCTCTCTCTCTCTCTCTCTCTCTCTCTCTCTCTCTCTCTGTCTGTTTCTCTTTGTACCTCTTTCTTTCTCTCTATCTATCTATCTATCTCTTTCTCTCTCGTGCGAATGAACGAATGAACGAATTAACGATCGACCAACGAACCAACGCTAATACTCTTCTATTCGCTCTATTTGTTTCCATGTCGATGTACGACAATGTGGAAAGGGAATGGGTCGGTAGGATCGGGGGAGGGGGTAAGGGGTAAGAGGGGTAAGGGGTTGGATTGCTAAAACGCAGACTGAGGGTTGCCGGCTCCATGGAATTCGTGGAGAAATCGAAATTACAGTGTAAACGGCGAATTATCCAAGCTGCCGTTTCAACAGCGACCGTGGTCGACCGCTAATCTCTTTCTCTCTCTCTCTCTCTCTCTCTCTCTCTTTCACTCTCTCTCTCTCTCTCTCTCTCTCTCTCTCACATTGCTTCGATCAAGTTTGGAAATTCTGTGGGACAAGCAAGTTATGCGGCACGCTTCGTTGGGAGAGTTTAGGAACAAACGCGCAATAGAACTCCAAAATTCTGATCAAATACAAAATTCTTTTTTTTCTTTTTTTCTTCTTCTTTTTTTTCCTTTTTTTTTTTGTATGTAATTCGCTTAAAATTTATAACATCGATCTATAACATTAATTGTTTTTGATAGACCTAAGGATTAGTTTTGAAAAATTATATATAATATGATGTGCTACATTCTTTCGAGATATTTTATTATTTCAATTTTTAATATATATATGTATTAAAAGTTTGCGTCTTAAAAGAAAAAAAGAAAAAAAAAAAAAAAAAGGAAAACATATTTATCGAAGCTTGTTTAAGATCGTTCTTTTTTTTTTCTTTTCTAAGCCTTCTAATCGAGTTTGAACATCACCTTACGTTTCTGTGTAATCCACTTGGGCAAAGTCTCGTTCTCTCTCTCTCTCTATAGTAGAGAGAAGCAACGTGCTCTCGACTAATCGATTAGTATACATACACGTTGCGACAGACTATCTGGGTGTTCCACTTACTCGAAAGCTCGTTTCGAATCGACTTTACCATTCCTTTCGATAGTTTCGCTCGAGATATACTTTCCTTCCTTCCCTCTTCGTTAAAATCAAGGAAGTAATAGATTCTAAGAAGATAAAATTATAAATTTGACATTTGCAAAATTGGAACAGGAAAGATTTCAAATTAATATGTATTTCACGTGATCCTGAAGTTATTTTACTGACGTCTTTTCAAAAGTTTCAGACAGAAATAAAATCTAACCTACTAAAATCTAACTACTAAAATGTAATTCGATCATTTTTTCTCTTTCCTTTTTTTTCCTCTTTTTCTGTTTTAGCTAAAAAAAGTATTAATTAATTAGAATCAAATTATATCATTTATAATAGTACAATTGTGTATCGAAGTGTACGATCGAAGGAGGAAAAAAAAAGAAGGAAAGAAACAGAGAAAGAAAAAACGAAACGAATAAATAAATATACAAATGAATAAAAACAAAACACACGAAGTACATAATTAACATTTTTTAGTAATGGCAGGTAGGGAGAAGGGGTGGTCAAAGTCAGCGAGTCCGAAAATAAAACGAAATGGTGGTTGACCCAAATCGTAAAAAAATTGGCGTTTACCCCCTTTCCCCCTGGTTGGAAATGTTTCGCCATTGTTCGAGATAAGGGCCACGTAGTAACGTCGAATGAAATTCATGAAGGACATTGGAACGAGGAGGGACCGTGATGGAGGGGAGGAGGGACTATAGATGGTGCTCGTAAAAGGCGAAATATTACCTCCTATGCGGAGCCATAAAATCGAAACCAGATCCGCATCGGAGAACGCGAACCCACACACACACTATGTATATATGTATAGAGTCAAAGCCGGACTAACCGGTAGATGCAGAAGTAACCTGCAATTCCTCTTACATCCACCATTTTTTTTTCTTTTTCCTTTCTTTTTTTTTTCTTTTTTTTTTTTCTTTTTTTTCTTTTTTTTTTTTTTTTTTTTTTTTTTTTTCTTTTGATCGCTTTAATCCGGAATTCGTACGCAACGAACGCGTATATATACTTATGTATATGTGTGCGTGCGTGTGCATGTGTTGTTGTTGGTAAGCGAGCGAAAGAGAGAAAGAGAGAATGCATAACGTATTCAATTCACGTATCGTGCCATTGTCTTGTCAATCGAATCACGACTCTCATCGATATCCGTCCACTTTCTAAACGATCTTAGAAAACGAACTAACGATAAGACGTCGTTATGAATATTTGAAATACCAATCGAGTTATATCTGATTGATTGATTGATCGTTTGTGCTAATTCCTATTTCGCATATTTCGAATAATTTGAAATGATTCGAAAAGGAAAAAATACTAAATTGTCGCATAGCAATTTACGAAAGGGTAAAAAAATATTAAAAGTTTAGGTATCGTTTATACGTGGAATAGAACTAGGAAGAGTATTGAATGCTGAATATTTTCTCTCTCTCTCTCTCTTTCTGTCTTTCTCTGTCTCTCACTCTTGATGGAGTTACCGATAAAAAGGGGAAAGTGCTGTTGGATCTCCATTGAGATCGTCCTGGCACGTTCAGCAAACATTTGCTGCTCAAGATTTCAACATCTCCCATCCTTTTCCTTCGTTCTCTCTCTCTCTCGTTCTGTTCTTTCTACATCCGTCGTCTGTCTCTTTTCCTCTACTTTTTCTCTTTCTTTTTTTTCCTGTTTTATTTTCTTCTCTTCCCATTTTAAGAACGACTATCTAGAGCACTCGGTTAAACTTGTCGAGAAGTTCGAGAAATTATGCTTTTTGAAAGATTATATATGTTTTAAGAATTTTTCTTTTCATCCATTTCTTCGTTTATCACTATAGATTCATTATATTTCTTCAGAATAAATAAATCGATCGTTTAAATTTTTAAATAAATGTTTGCCACGACGTTCGACGTTCGTGAATTAATTATTTGTTGTTATAAATGCAGACAGAGAGATAGAAAGAAAGAAAGAGAGAGAGAGAGAGAGAGAGATAAAAAGAGAAAAGAAAGTTATAATGGAATAAATAAAATTATTAATAGATGTAGAGATGTTACAATGAATAATAAAAGCGATATAATAAACTGAATTTGATCACAAAGAGTAAATACTTTGAAATTAGAGAAGGAACGTTCAGAAATATTTGAATAAAATTATAGACTGTCCAACGAATTAAGAATTTTTAAGTCGAGTGTGTTTTATCTCGTACAATTAAAATATTGGACTCAGGAAATCCTTCCTAACAAAAGAGATATTCAATTGGACCATTCATTTCTAATCACCTATATATATGCATATAAATACAAAGAGAGAATATACACAATATATATATATTACTTAGAAAGAGACCGAAAGAGAATAAAAAGAGGCCATTTCGAAATATCGAAAGGGTGATATGGAGAGAATAAGAGAGATGGGGGAGGGAAGGATAGATGTCCTTGATACTTCTTTCCTAAGTGCAACGATCCACGTTGAAATTTATCCCGGACCTGCCCTCATCGTATACAGAAATCTGGTTTGACGACCTTCCTCTTTCTCCTCCTCCTCCTCCTCCTTCTATTTCTTCTTTTTTTTATAACCGATGCTTGTGGAATCCCTCGAAGTAAAAAAAACAAAGATGAATAAAGAAGAAGAAGAAAAAGACGAATTAGTTTTAGGAACGGAGAGAGAAAGCGTGAATGATGGGTCTCCTAAAATTCAGATTTCTATCGACAATAATTTTTGCATTTCGAAATATTATATTATTTGTATTAAGTATAACAATGATAAAGTTTGTTCATTTGATTATTTCGCAAGTATCATGTAATTATCATAAAAGAATCGTCTGATCGTGTGTGTGTATTTAATTAATATTATTTAATTGCAGAATTGTGTTGAAATATTTTAATGGCTAATTTATACATATGTATATATTGTTTGACACACTTTGTTTTATAATTTTATTATATGAACACATATTCTGAATTCTTGCTATTCATAAGACGAACTCATTTTAAACTGCACTCTTTGATAAATAGCTTCGAAATGACTGCCATTTCTCTCTTTCTCTCTCTCTCTCCCTCTCTCTCTTTCTTGTGATTTACCCGGAAATAAAGAGTATTTTGTCTTTGCTTTGGTAAAGACGATAACCCCAAGATACTTTACGATATTGCAGTGAAAGGAAGGCAGGGTTATCGCAACGATACGCAGGTTCATTGTACCTAAGAAACTTTGCAAATGGGGTTGTCTTTCACGCCAGAACAATAATAATAATAATAATAATAATAATAATAAAAAGAAAAAGAAACTAAAAATCAAAACTATTTAATATCGTCCGTAAGATATTTCTCATATCTTTCTTTTATATACCAGAAGAAAGAAAAAATATTGCAATGAATCACACATACCTTTTGGAAGAAAATAAAAAAGATGACTGTAGTTGTATGCAACAGACGATATCGTAAAAAGTAACAAAAAAAAAAATATAGAAGAAGAAAAAACAAAAGAACAGCAAGTCAACTTTTTAAGTTTTTTTAAGTTTCTTATATGTTAGAAATTTGTAAATGAACTACGAATTGTATTATGTCTAGAAGCGATAGACTCTCTTTCTTCTATACTTAAACTTTCATTTTCTTCGGGTTATCATCATCGTCTCCGTCGTCGTCGTCGTCGTCGTCGTCGTAATAGTCGATGGACTTCGTTCGTATCACAGTTTCCACGAGTTTTTACGATCTCGTGAGGAAAGAGTAAAGCAGACATAATTGGAAGAAGAAGTGGAAGGAAACTTAAAAGTTTATATAGATTGAGTCGTGACACGAATTCTTTACTCGTTCGCGTTCGTTCTGCTTCCAACGAATAATCGAGTACAGTGATGATAAGGTTACGAAAAGTGAAAATGAATTATGAATTACGCTATTCATGACAAACGCGTTAAATATCGTTTTACTCGAATAAATAGTATATTCTTAGATAAATCTTCTTTCTTAGAAATCATTTTGATGTTTTCTTCGTTTCTTCTTCTTTGATTTTCTTCCTTTTTGCTGCGAAAATATTTGTTATTATTTTCAAAGTGAAATACAAAATTCTTTTTCGTCGAAAAAAGAAGGAAGAAAAAAAAATAAATAAATCACGGCCGCGCCAGATGAGAGATCGTATCGAAATAGGGGGAAAAAAAAGTGTATGATTAAAAAATGAAAAAAAAAAAAAGAGAAAAGGAAGAAAAACTCATAATAAATCTTACAATGGTGGTTATTTCGCGGATCAGCGAGTCACTCTGTAGACGCTGAACCTAAATTAGTAAAACATACCGAATATTTACCAGAAACAAAAGCCACTCGTTAATACCATATCCGTGTTGCGGGTGCAACAAACTCAGCTTGAATGGTCCAACAAATGGTCGGGTATATGTATGTGTGATGATGGTTTAGGGGTAGCTCTACATAGTGACAGAGTAAGTGAGTGCACATGACCGAAATATAGAGAGAGAGAGAGAGAGAAAGAGAGTAAGTGAGTGAGTGAGAGAGTGAAACGTTGCTATTCAAATATTTTCCAGAGGGGTTGGGGGTGAAACAAAAGCATTCCTAATGCGACATGTCTGTAATTACACACATATGTCTCTCTTTCTCTTTTCTCTCTCTCTCTCTCTCTCTCTCTTTCTCTCTCCTGGATCGTCTCTGAATAACAAAAAAGAGTGCTAGAAGGAGATAGCCGAGAGGTTAAAGAAAAAAAGAAAAGAAAAGAGAAAAAAGAAATTCTCGTCGCCGATTCGAAAAACGTGTTGCCAGGTGCGTCTCGTAAAAATGGCCGGAAACCATTTAAGAGTTTTAACCGGTGTCCCCAGTTCGTCCCTATTCCCTTCCTCTCTTCCTTCCTTCCTCCCTCCCTCCCTCTTTCCCTCCCACCCTTTCTTCCTACCCTTCTATTTCACTCGAGGCCTGGAGGGAATCATTTTCGCGATGAATGCGCGTCTTCTACCATGCGCCATGTATTCACGCGCGTGTACTTATTTACTTACATACTTACTTACTTACTTACTTACTCACTCACGCACGCACGCACGCACGCACGCACGCAACCAAGCACGCGACACGCCATACGGATTAATTTATAAGCGAGCCAAAGTCCGTCTCGCGTTCTTCGCTCCAGATGTTTACGCACCTGCCTCTCTTTCTTTCTTTTTCTTTTTTTTTTCCTTTTCTTTTCTTCTTTTTTCTTCTCTTTTCGTTTCTTTTTCTCTCCGTTTACCGCTATTTTTAAACTCACGAGGGAAAGATATATATGTACGTATATATTTATCTCTCTTTCTCTTTCTTTCTATTTTTCCAACTTATGTTAGATATTTAGTAAATTTTGTTTTCCCTTTTTTTTTTTTGCTATTATAATGCCCTTTGATTTTTTTTTATAATTGCGAAGAACTTTTTCTCTTTCTATTTACTGTTTTTACCACTTTCTTGTCTCCTTTTTTATTTTTTTTTCTTTTTTTATTCGTCCTTTCGTACTCGGCTGATGACGTTAGTAAAGAAAAAAAGAAAAGAAAGAAGAAGAGAAATGGAAAAGATCAGACTGAAATTAAAAATAAGTAAGAAAATAAAAATGTCCGCTTTCTTTTTCACGACAACTTTATTATAGGTTTGCCATAGGTTATGTTTGTATCTTTCTTTTTTTTTTTTTCGTATTTCTTTGTTTGTTTGTCTGTTTGTTCTATTGTTTTCCTTTTTCTTTCTTTTTTTTTTCCTTTTCCTTTTTCTTTTATTTCTGACGTTGTTCTTATAATTCATTCTTATTTCTTTTTTTTTTATTCCACGTCCGGACAATATTTTCTTTATGCAATGAAATAAACAATACATTCTTTCTCTTTCTTTAATAATTTCTTTTTTATAAATTTCTTTTTCATAGATTTTAATTAAAATTCCGTAGTTTTCTCATATACAGGGAATAGAATTTCTCATATTAATTTTTTATTATAAGTTATTGATTGTGATTTAAAAACAAAAAAAAAAAAAAAGGAAAGGAAAAGTATATAAAAATATATTTATGTTTATACTATATATATATATATATTAATAATATAATGTACATTATATTGTAAAGAAAGAAACAAATATAACAAGAAATAAATTCTCTCCCTCTCTCCTTTTCTCTTTCTCTTTAGATTTCGTCTATTTCATAAATTTCAATTAAAACTCTGAATCTCCTTTATACAGAGAAACAAGATTTATTATATAAATTTTCATTTTTATTCCTTAACGAAAATAATAATTATCATTTGACAAAAAGATGACTTGGAAATATTTAATCGATAATAATAATAATAATAATAAAGAATATTTAGTTGGCCATTAGAATTGCATTAGAACAAAGTTTTTGTACCGATTCGCAATATGTTAAGCACGATTCTCGATTATCTTATAAAAGCCACGAAGATTTCTCAACCGAGGAGGATCGATTTACCGATTAAAGATCGTGTCTCGAGCTGTTCAATGAGACTTGCTTCGACCAGAAGAGAAACTAAAAAGAGATTTAAGAAAGAAAGAAAGAGAAAGATGGACAGAGAGAGAAAAAGAGAGAGAGAGAAAGAGAGAATTCATGTGCTGCAGTGGCACACGATATTGCAGCTGCAACGTTAGCAAAGTCCAACAACCGGTTTGATAATGACGTGTTCAACGGGTACAAGTTCTCGCGAGAACGCATATAAGAGAAAAAACAGGGAGAGCGAGAGAAAGAGAGAGAAATGCAAGAAGAAGAGAGTGAGATATAAAAAGATACAGTTTCCTGGCTCCTAGTGCATCATATATGCATATATACATATATATAATATATGCACATACATATATATGTTTATGTTTATATATATACGTATGTATGTATGTATACATATCGGAGAGAGACATAACCGTTAAAATCTAACATTTACTCTTGTCGTTTTCCGTTTCCTCCATGAAGGGGGAGAGAGAGAGAGAGAGAGAAAGAGAGAGAGAAAGAGAGATCTTATATTTCGTCAAAGATAATGTAAAACGCATAGGGAACGATAAGTATGTAACGATGAAAACCTACACCACAGCTTTTGGATTATGCTTATATATTTTCAAGGTCATAGCTGTTTTAGCTTCACCTACATTCTCTTTTTCATTCCTTTTTATTACTTTTTTTTTTCTATTTTTCTTATTTTTCTTTTCGATTTTTATTAAAATACTTCTGCACCTCTTATTGTTAATTTTAGAGCATTAATCTCCGGATTATCTTTTATTTTTTACTGACAATTTAATCTTGATTGATATCTTACGTTCAGTTTTTTTTTTTTTTTTTTTTTTTTTTTGTAGGAGTTCCATCTTTTAATTTATTTAATCCACAGTCCACTTTATTATATCGTTTTATTATTCGTCGGAACTTTCTTCCGCTTCGATTAATAATTTTATTAATTTCATTATAACTTTTGTTTGTTTTTATAATAATAATAATAATAATAATAATAATAATAACAATAATAATATAAATCACGATTTTCGTCCTTCTAGTTCGTAACATTTTAACAATTTTTTCTCTCTCTCAATTTTCTGCATAAAATCAAAAGGTCATATAGAAACAGAATTTTACCGATTCAACTATATTTATTTATTTACATGCATCGTTAACAGTTTTACTGTGTTATCAACAACGTACCGGATACTTGTTTCTTTTTTTTTTTTTTTTTTTTTTTTTTTTTTTTTTTTTTTTTTTAAGGAAAATACTTCACACAAATCGAAAAAAAAATTTACGATAACAATAATAATAATAATTTCGATTGGCTGAGATCATCCCACAGAGATGAAATCGAAGGATATTAAACGTATTATAAATCACTGTATATAATATACAACATATATATATATATATATATATATATATATGTGTATATAAATATATATCCAGTTAACAATATGAACGAACATTAGTCTCTCCTCGATGACTTTGTAAAAAGAGAAAAGAGAAAAAAAAAAGAAAAAAAAAAAAAAAGAAAAAAAAATTCCAAAACCATTTGAATCGCATAGCACGTTCCATGACGAAACTCGAGCTGCGGGGTACGATTTATCATGCAATCTTTTCCCTTTTGGTACTTAGCGTACAGCACGAACGATAAATCTCAAAAGGTATGACATTAGGGAAATAGACGACTGTTGAAGAAAAGAAAAAGAAGAAAAAGAGAAAGAGGAATAAGCAGAGGGAAGAGAGGAGAAGAAGATGGGTGGGGGGTGGTTTGGCATGGTTAAGGAGGGTGGTGGGGTAAACGTGAGGGTAGAGAAGAATTTAGATGCATACAACCAGCTGGTGATTCTCTTGTGAAAACTCTCAAGAAAGTAAAATAGAGAATGAAGAAAATGTTCGGACCAATAAAAGCACGCGCTAAGAAGTTAAATCTGCCGTGCTTATTTCTCTCCCTCCCTCCCTCCATCCCTCCCTCCCTCCATCCCTCCCTCCCACACTCTCTCTCTCTCTTTCTCATTTTCTCTCGCTCTGTCTGTTATGAGTATGTAAGTGTGTGTTATAACGAGGGAGTCAGACAGAACATGCAGGCGGAAACAGGTTTTGGAAACGAGTCCTTAAATGCATGGTGGCACCTTGCCAAAGTTGTAATAATACGTCTCTTGTGGATAGGAACTAATACACATATAGAGATAGACGTATGGTATATATATGTAAGAGATAGAGAGAAAGAGAAACCATAAGAGATATACACAGCGGACAGCTCTTAATTCTCTTCGCGTTCTCAACGGGGTGCTCATAAACAGCACGTTTTTATACGTGTACCACCTTTGGATGTAAGTCCGCTCGATTAGTGGTCGACCTTGAATCGCCACGAGACACCGTATTTATCCCTCTATTTAAAACCCTTTAATCCATCCAGTTAGTCACTGGTATGTATGTACCTATCTATGTAAAAGATCATGATAATACACGGACGTCGTATTGGTATTTGAATTATCTAACAAAGTGATTTGTTTGGCTAATAAATTCAAAGAAAAAAAAAGATGATAAAAAGGAAGAAAACGAGGCTTGCTTCTGGATTTAATTTTAATACGAGAGAGATTGAGAAAGAGAGAGAGAGAGAGAGAGAACAAGTTAAAGTTCCATAACGGTAGGGTAACTTTAAACTCATATTACTGTATCTATATGTGCCATCTTTATTTTCGAAGTTTCGTTTAATTTTATTCCCATTGGAAATTTAATTGTTAACTTCATACTTCGAAGGTTAAGGTAGAATATTATACTTATCATTGGTATAATACAATTACATTGTAGTATAATTTGTATTATGATTAATATATTATAGCATACATAATATTATAAATATATAAATGTGTATGTATATTATAGTATGATTAGTTTGTACTACAGTTCAATTGTATTATATTAACAATATGTAATAGTTATGATGTTAGTATACTATATATAGTTTATACTGTACAAGTTATTATTAGCCTGTAATACAGTATACTATATATAGTGTACAATATAATACAGTATACAGTAATACGAAGTAATTACTTATACTACAGGCTATATACTACAATTCAATTATACTATATACCAATCAACTAAACATAATACTGTAACCTAAACGCTATATAATTCTGTTGTAAACAACGAAAAAAAAAAAAAAGAAACAAAATTAGTACCTATAATCAGTATAATAAAGAAAGAAATATACTCTCTAATTATACTAAACCGAGTAAAAAGATTGTTTATATTTTTCGCGTAAAATAATTTTCTACGGAATAAAAAAAAAAAAAAAAAGAAAAACGAAATAAAAAGCAAAATTAGTAATAATTAGTATAATAATAAAAAAAAAAAAAATAAAATAAAAATAAAAAAGGAAGAAAAAAAAACCGAAGTTACACTCTAATTATAACTAAACTCACCGTAATAACGTAACTTTCACATTATATAATTTTATCGTCGTAAATCATATTGGGGTGAAAAGGACAAAAAACAAAAGGAAAAGACAAAAAGGGAAGAAGAAATAAAAGGAGAAAAAAAAATAATAAAATAAAAAAAATGAGAAGAAATTATTTTCATCGCTTTATCGTTGCTCGCTTGAACGGTTAACCTCGTTTTTTTTTTCTTTTTTTTTTTTTCTTTTTCTTTTTATTTTTTTTCGAACACGGCACGTGCCATTAACTTTTCTTTTCCGTGACCTAAGAGGAAGAAAGAGATGAGGAGAAGTGGAGGAGGGGAGTAAAATCGAAAGACTTCACGATAACCAGAAGAGTGGTGAGAAGAGGGTAAGCAGGTTGATCGGATGGGGTGGGTGGTTGGTCGAGAGAAATCGTGGCGGAGAGAAGGGTGGGGTAGTCTCGCGATAGATGGATAGATGAAGAGTTCTTCGAAAATGTTGTTTGAGAAAAGTTCAACTTAGGAAAGTTTTTCCGACACTGGGAGAACGTTCAGGATCGTATATTTTCCACGGTCGATTCTGTTAATTTAGAATTGGAAAGTAAGTACTTACTACCGTGGAAAATCTCCTCCCCTAACTTACTTTTCTCTTTTGGTAGGAAAGAGAGAAGGGGGAAAGGAGTAGAGTACAAGGTGGGGTTAACTTAACGGGATGAAAGGAGAAAGGTGAAGAGATGGGTAGTGGTGGAAAGGGTGGAAGAGAGAGAGAGGAGAAAATAGGATGGGAAGGGGTGAAAGTCTCTCGATGAAACGAACTTCGAAGGTTTCGCTTTTCCTCTCTTAATTATTCCAACCGTTAACTGTAATTTGTTCGAGAGAGAGAGAGAGAGAGAGAGAGAGAGAGAGAGGGGGGATCCAGTCATTTCAAATCTTGCAATATCGGCGATAGAAGATCATAAAAATTAATACGGTTAAACGAGATCATAGGAAAACATTTTACGTGAAACTTGATAATAAATATCAAAGGAATTCTTTAGGAAACTATATTCTTATTACTATATATATATATTTTTTTTTTTCTTCTCTCTCTCGAAAGTTTAAATACTTTGATTGAACTTAATATATTGAACTTAAATAAGTAAGTATGTACTTATTTACAATAAATTGCTTTTATATTATTTTCATTGGATCGCGAAATTATGGACATGTTTTAGCATCATTATTTTATTCTCATTTATATATAAAATTATTTATAGTATAGTATATATATATAAATAATTGTTTGTACTCCTCTCTCTCGTCAACGACCTTCAACCCTCCACTCTCCCATTTATATATATACATCGTATATATATATAATTTATAGACCATATAATTGTTATTATATGCAAGTGTTGAGATAACGATTATCGTAATAAATAATTATTATATCCTCATTTTAATGTTTTCAATTTTTTTTTTTTTTTTTTTTTTTTTTTTTTTTTTTTTTTTTTCTGCGTACTACATTCACGATAATAACCGGACTACCCCGTACATACATACGTACATATATAAGTATGTGATACTCAACGTAGGTATTATAAACACATACGCATATAGTTACATACATAGCATCATAACCATGTACATATGTAGATACGCGTGAAACGGTCGGAGGTTTATACACGGTGTCTCTCTGTTTAACGATGTAATTCGTAGTTACCGATAACGACCACCCTTACGCAACGTTTCTCAAGAGTGCCGGCAATTAGGGTAATTGCATTCCGTGTAGAACGGAGAAGAAGGCGAGCTGAGGTAGTAGTAGTAGAAGAAGAAGAAGAAGGATAAGGATGAAAAGAGAAGAGAAGAAAAGGAGGAGGCCGAACTCGGAATGATTTGCAAGTCAAACTCGTGTGCCTGTCTCGATTCGGCACGGTAAGAAGAGATGGCGGAAGAAAGAGAGAGAAAGAGAAAGAGGATAACGAAAATCAAGAGAAAGAGAAAGGGAGGGATCGTAGATTGAACGAAGTCTGCTGGAAAATCCGCGAACCGGCTCGTGTTTTCTAATGAGCAAAGAGAGATGAAAAGAGTAGAAGAAAGAGAGAGAGAGAGAGAGAGAAACTACCAATCCGCTCACATCTTCCGCGTCTAAAAAGCTACACCGCAAATTATTCCTCCGTCCGGCCATTACGAAACGGATGATCCTTCGATTTCCACTCTACCGATATTCTCTCTCTCTCTCTCTCTCTCTCTCTCTCTCTCTCTCTCTCTCTCTCTCTCTCTCTTTCTCCGTGTAATCCCTCCCATGACTTTTCCCCTCTTCTTATTTGAACGAGAACAGAAGAGACTCGTCAACTTTTATCCGTTCGTCCGTCACTGACTTCTTCTTTTTCTTCTCTCTCTTCACTCTTCTTATTTCTTCTTTTTTCTTTTTCGATCCAGTCTCGGATAATTAAGAATCGTTAACGGGGTCGAAAGTCCAAAGGGTGGTTTGAATGATTTCCCTTCTTTCTTTTATTCTTTAGTGTTCACCATTCTCTCTCTCTCTCTCTCTCTCTCTCTCTCTCTCTATCTATCTCTGTGCATCCGTGACCTTGACGATGAAAAGAAATGAAGAAAGAAAAAAGGAATTTAAAATTCCCGCGCTGGCCATTCTTCGAGCACGATCTCTCCGATTCCTCCTCCTCCTCCTCCTCATCCTTTCCTCGGTCCATCCCTCCCTTCCCCCCCCTCTCTCTCTCTGCCAGCTCAGACCATCCTCGCAGAAGAACCCGAGTCGAAGTCCTGCGGCCTTTGGAGCCATTTTTAAATTCTCACTGCCATTAACGAGGCACCAACGTTGGTTTCCTTCTCTTCCTCACTCTCGTCTCCTTTGTACCATTTTATACTCTCTCTTTCTCTCTCTCTTTCTCTTTAGTTGCCGACATCTTTGGTGCCCGGGCGGCTCGTCAAAGAAGGGCGAGTAGAAGAGAAGAGACAAAGGGAGGGGTTAGAGGGAGAAACCGGTTTTTAAAAGGGCTCCTCCGTAATTATTTCCTCCCTCCGTAGAATAAGAGAGAGAGAGAGAGAGAGAGAGAGAGAGAGAGAGAGAGAGAGAGAGAGAGAGAGAGGAAAAAAAAGAGAGTAAGGGCGAACGGAGCGACCGCGGAAACTTTGATCAATACGTACTCTTCCACTTTCAGACTTCGCTACTACAGACCATTTTTTGTTCTCCTTTTTATTATTATTATTATCTTTTTCTTTTTCTGTTTTATTTTCTTTTTTATTCTTCTCTTACTTCTCCTTTTTTCCCTTTTTTCTTTTTGCTTGCTTGCTTGTTTGTTTGTTTATTCATAGACGATGGAAATATTATTCTCATCGAACGTAAATCAAAGTTAATGGAAATTGTAATATATTAATACGTAATATAAATACCAGCTATTTATATATTTGATTTTACTTCGGTGATAATAATGATTACATTGAGATAATCCGATCTAATGAAATAGTCGCAAAAGTCAATTCGATTCAATAATTCATTTTTCTTCTTCTTTGAAATATCGCATTTTCAATCAAAAATATATTTATCGGTTGAACTATTTCGATCGTGTATTCAAAATCGAAGTAATGCGACACCTGCCTCGTGACCCCGCACCCTCCTTTCTCCCTGATTTCATTCTCCCTATCCAGGGATATTGTTATCGAAAACTTTTCCAATGGAAATTCGCATATTAAAAGAGATAATAAATAATGCAAATTTTCTTTCAAGAATATCCTTAAATCTTCACGATCCGTTTTATATTCGATGTTTAAAATACCAAGTAATAATAACGTTTCTTTCGAGTTCAGCGATAATGTTATCGCTGTTACTCACAATCAGATTGTTTTAAAGATTAACGCAATTAAAAATTTGTTTGTTCTTCCTATAAAACGATAAATATTGCAATTTCTATCGAGAACATTCGCGTAATCAATGTTAAAAGGAAAAAACAAGAAAAAAAATACTTTTTAATACACCTGGCTTAACCTCAATGATAAAATGTTATCATAGTGCTCTAATCAAATCGTATATAAAAAATATCGACGCAATTAATCATTTGCTTTTTTTCTTGTCTTTTTCTTTTTTTATTAAATACTGCAGTTTTTGTTAATTAATATCGACAATCTTTCAACGTAATCAATTTTAAAGGAACAATAATCTATACAATTGGATTTATAATATCAATGATAGATGTTATCACGATAAATCTAATCGTATCGTTTTAAAGATTGAAAGCAATTTATTATTTATTCAACACGTGTTAACTTTTCGAGTATCACAAATTGTAGATTATATATATATATATTTATATATATATATATATATATATATACACATAACGATATCATAATTCAATGACCTTTGCTCATTGCATATTAAGTTTCGCGATGACAACAATAGAATAATGTCGAGTTAGATATCCACTGATTAGAGAGCGGGCAATGTATAATAGGAGAATTCCAATACGATTAAGAACGTCAGATAATTCGAGCTCTCGAAGCTCGTCGACGAATCGAATATTAAAAGCAAATTTATCTCTCTCTCTCTCTCTCTCTCTCTTCCTCTCTAGTCTATTTTCATCCAGCACCGTCCAAAATCTCATTTATATCACGGTTGAATTGATATAACCTGACGTACGATACGTCCATTCTTCCATCTATCGATTTTCAAATTGTCTCTCATATCGTAGGATAATAATTTAACATCACGCATGAATACGCAACGTGTGTGTATATGTATATATATATATATATATATATATGTCTCTATTTCTCGTTATCTTGCATTAGGATCTAGAAATAATATTAGAAGGTAAATTCTCATGTATTCTCTACGTTAATAACAATTATTCCTGTCATATTATAAACGTGGTCACGCGAAATACCATTTTCGCATGTGCCATTAACCCAGAATAAGTTGAAGGGGAGAGGGAGAGATGTCACGCGTAGTGGGTTGAAAAAAACGTTTGATCTTTTTCTTTTTTGACTCTTTATTTTATTCTTTTTTGCCTTTTCACCTTTCTTCCTTCCTCCTTTCGTTTCTTACTGGCTGACTGACTGACTCATTTCTTGTACCTTGCCGAGGATGGAATTTTAAGACACGAAACGAGATTTAACCTTGAGGTGCTACGTCGACTCTCCCTTGACCGGAGCTCTCGTAGTATAGAATTTCTCTCTCTCTCTCTCTCTCTCTCTCTCTCTCTCTCTCTATCTACGGTTAGAACGGAGAAGAGAAGACGAGGAAAAAAGAAGAGGTGGTGCTATAGGAGGGGGTAAGAGTGGTGGTGGCGATGGCGGTGGTACGTTGAGAGGGTTCGACTTGGCCTCGAGGGAGACCACGACCGTATGACGTACATTCTCTCTTCCCTCTTCTCTTCTCTTCTCTCTCTCTCTCTCTCTCTCTCTCTTTCTCTTTCTCATCTTCTTCTTCTTTCTTCTTGTTTCTTTCTCTTCTTTGTATCTTCTTCTTTCTTGTTTCTTCTTCTTCTTTCTTCTGTGTTATACAACTCGTTTATAAATTCTCCGCTAGATTAGCGACTCGATCGATCTGCCTTATTCCAGGAAGTGTAATCGATCGGACGACGTAATTGCGCGATGAACCTTTTCGTGTAACGATCACAGTGGGATAAAAAAAGAAATGAGAGGAGGGGGTTAGGAGGAGGTGGAGTAAAAGGGAGAAAGAGAGAGAGAAAGAAGGCACGTATCGTCTCGACGAGATGAGAATTCTGGGTTGCGTCGTCGTCGTCGTCGTCGTCGTCGTCGTCATCGTCCTCGTCGTGATCGTCGTCGTCGGCATCCTGAAATAAGAGAGCTTGGGCGCAAGGTCGAATCGGGGCCAGGGGAAAGATAAAAAGAGAAAGAGAGGGAGAGAGAAAAGGAGAGAGATCGTTAAAGCTATATTTCTCTCTCTCTCTCTCTCGAAGCTCTTCGTAGCCATGCGAAAAGAGCATCGAAGAGTTGCATCCTTTCGAAAGGTGCATTCAGAAAAAGAAAGAGAAAGAGAGAGAAAAAGAAAGAAATAGCTTCTCGACCTCTTCCACTTCTACTTCTTCTACTTTGTCTTCTTTTCATTTTTTTTTTGTTTCATTTTCTTTTTCTTGTATTTTTTTTATTTTTTGTATCACGATCGATCGGATCTCGTGGGCGGTCAGGATCCGGTCCGTTGGAGAAAACGATTCGTCGAAAGCGAGATCCACGAAAAAAAAAGAAGAAGAAGATGTAGAAGAAGAAAGGAAAAAAGAAACAGCTATCCTCTCTCTCTTTCTCTACGTTCTTTCATCTCGTGTTCTCGCTCGTGTACGATTTGTGGAGAACTTAAATTTTCACTCGATTTACGTAGCTTCCTTTATATATATATATATATGAAATCGGCAAAAAAATAAGTATGACGATCTGACATCAACGTTATGATAAAACTTATCATCGCGTAAAAAGCAACTGTCATCTTCATCGATTACTATCGTCGATAGTAATAATAAACCCTTTAATGCGATTGCATTATCTACTAGCGACGCATTGATTTCCAAGAGAAAATTCTTATCATTTTCTTTCTCTCTTTTTTTTTTCAATATTTTTTTTCATTTCTTTTTTTTTCTCTTCTCATACTGATCGTTAGATAAAAACGTAAAGCATACTTTCTGTCGAATAAAATTTTATGCGTTCGTTGTCGCAGCCATCATTTTGTCCATACGCACGTGCGTATAAATATGTTGTATATATATATATATATCGTTTACAATACGATAGTGTTTCATGGGATAGTGTTTGCGATTCGACCTTCGAAAAACGAAAGCGTTTGTCGAACGAAATAAAATCAAATGTAATAAATAAATTAATGAATGAATATTAAACAAAAAAAAAAAAAAAAAAAAAAAAAAGATAAAAGGGAAGATAGAATCCTAGCTCGATCGTGTTACGATAATAGCACCTCGTGTAAATACGATCGTTTCGTGCCACTATCGTTCAGCAGTGGAATATCACCGACGTTTTCAGGCTATCACCAGTTCCGCTTTAACTTTAATCCCTGAAAAGCACGATAGCGGATACCCCTTTTTATCCGAGCCAGGCCTGTTACACCAAACGACCGTATATCTCGTGAAACAAGAGAGAGAGAGAGAGAGAGAGAGGATCAAAGCTCTCGTCAGTATCCGTTACCGATTACAACGACTTTATGCCGCCATTGCCATCGCCGTTATAAGGCGTCCGATCTGGCATCGAATATCGCGAAAAGTACTTAGTTACTTACTTTCGACGTCGTTGGATTTACTAAAATCTACTATCTCGTTGTTTACGTCGTCTTTTTTTGTTTTTCTTTTTTTTTTTTTTCTTTTTTTTTTCCAAATACAGGAGATAGTCAGGGACAAATTGATACACTGAAGTTATTCGGACACTGTGTAAGTGTGTATGGGTAATTCGATTGGTGATTAGATGTTTAAAATTTATTGTTTATTTATTTATTTATTTATTTAATTAATTAATTTATCAGGATAATTCATCGTACGTTTCTGTAACGTGACAATAGCAATTTTTATTTAATCACATTTCGTTCTTATTAAGGGAAGAAAATAAATATTCCTGTCGTTGTTTGCTCGATTTCATATAAAGCTATATAAAAAACTTTAAATCTCGAACTAGTTTGAGTTATTTCAAGAAATGAAATAATTTTAATCTTCTTATTTCGTTCATGCATTCCACATTCTTTCTTTTTTTTTTTTTTTTTTTCTTCCTTTTTTTTTTTTTTTTTTTTTTTTTTTTTTTATATATATATATTTTTTTCCTTTTTTTCCAATTTTTTTTATTCGATCTTTTTTACGCAGATATTTTCATATTAATGACATCCTCTGGGAGGGAGGGAGGGATAGGGGGCGGTAGATTGATTGCGTTTTCTCTGGGGGAGCATATTGATAAAGCTTATCAATTAAGAAGAAAAAAATAAAGAGTGAAGGCCAATGATAGGTAGCAGTAAAAAAAAAAGTATGAAGAAGAAAATCAATTTAAAAAAAAAAAGAAAAATATAAAAAAAGATCCGATGATAACCTGCACGTTACTGAATGTACGATGAAAATGATTTATTATCGAAATTTGTGCCCAACGAAATGGAATTAATTAAACGAATATCTTTTTAAAGGCAAACAAAGATTCTCATAAAATTCGACAAATTTAATAATTATTATTAATCATACGTGCATTAATCGTCAAGTCATATATGTGAAAGAGATTAGTTTTATGATCGTTAATTTTTTTTTTTTTTTTTTTTTTTTAATTAAATTTAAATAAAAATGTTACATTTATTTATAAATACATAATGTTCTTTACGCCACAAGAAAGTTTTATTATTGTGAAACATTAGCACATCTACGAGTTGTCTGCAAAGTGCATTGTAAACAGTTCTTTTTTTTCCTTTTTCTTTTTACTTGTGACGTTTCGATAAATAAATGAATATTTATATAGTAGTGTTAATTTGCAATCAAAGCCATACGTAATAAAAATAAAAAAAAAAAAGAAATAAAAAAAACGAAAAGAAAAATTTGCTGTTACTCGTATCACTCGCGAGATAATTCATGCTACATTCTATACAAATACATTATTTACGAATCAAAGACATCGTATATTTTGACGAGTCGAAGGTCACTGATCTTCTTTGACGTAATCGACTACAGAATAATTACGTAATGCGACGATTGTTTTTCAAAATCGTAAAAACATGAAAAAATCAATTTACTTTGCCTTAATACTGAAGACGTCAATTATCTCGTAAACGGCACAATAGTAATACCTTTTTCCCTTTTTCCTTTTTTATTTATTTTTTTTTTTTTTTTTCAACTAGATACGATTTATCGCTGTTGTATGAATATGTATGAAAATGGCTGTCCATTAAAAAAGGAAAAATGTTGACCTTCGTAATTCGAAAAGGTCACGAATAAATGAAAAGAAAAAAAGGAATTTTTACGTGCACTCTATTGTAGATTGGCTTAGAAGCGGTGACAAATTTCTCTCAATAAATGTTCTCGTACGTCTGTGTATGATGTAAAATACATATTCACGTGATCTCTCGGACACGTGATTCTTTCAAAAACATGCCACATTATTTCCAATTTTTCTTACATACTCATTAATTCGTATCTATCTTTATTTTTCTTTCTTTTTCTTTTTTTTCTTTTTTTTTTTTTTCCTCTTCGCGCGTATAATAAAAAAATAACGTATTATAAATGTCAAGATTATTAACTTATTGATCAATCCAATAATATATACAAAATATCAACGATTCAAAAAATTCTTATTCGCGTTGAATATTAAAAATGTCAAAGCTATTTATCCGCTTCATTGTTTATCGAGATTCATCGGATTAACAATTCAATGTCGGATTCATTTAAATATCACATGGGCATTATCATTTCCGTTCTAGTTTTTCTTTTTTCTTTCTTTCTTTCTTTGTTTCCTTTATCTTTTTCTTTCTCTCTCAGTCTAGCATATAATATAGATATCAAATCAATTTTGAATCGTCCTATCTAATCGATTCTCAACGGGCAATCACACTTTCGATTTGGTCGCGAAAAATTACTTACAAGTTTTCGAAAGTGTGTCTCGGACCGTGAAATTATTTTAGAAAGTCCTCAACTACGATAATAATATAAATCGAAATATTTCTTACAAAACACGTGAATTTGTATTGGCTTTTTTCCTTTTTCTTTTTCTTTTCTTAATTTTTCTCTCTTAACGTAAATATTAGATTGTCAAAATTGAATCTAATGAATCCTCTTTCGAACATAGCTTCGCTAAAAAGAGAACACTGAAAAAGAAAAAAAAAAAAAAAAAAAAAAAGAAAAGAAAAAATAACATGTTCAGATATATGTATGTATAAAAATATTAGAAAAAATTCTACCACGATAAAACGAGATACATACGTAGTTTATACGCATAATCTATCTAATATAAAAACACGTTGACTTTCTTCTCGGTGATCACATTTACATAGTACTTTATTATTTTTTTCGTTCGATCGGTCACGTAGTTATATGCGCCACTTGAACTCAACGATCCCGTGTATGTAGGTACGTTGGTAAATATAGAACCAGGAGTGCCTATAAAGTAATGGCTATACAATAAAGTTATCGATCGTTCCACAAAAGAGAGAGAGAGAGAGTGAGAGAGAAAGAGAGACAAGGGACAAAGATAGAAAAGCTCTCTCTCTCTCTCTCTCTCTCTCTCTCTCTCTCTCTCTCTCTCTCTCTCTCTCTCGTACATACGTACTGACACATACACACATACGCACCCGTAGCACACAGAGAAAGGAACAAACACACACGCACTGACACTGACACATTGTATTTCCCGATCACATTATTTACGCGCGCTCGGCGCGACAGTTTCTAGATTCCACACACCACTCATACATATACATAACACATATATACGCCCATCGTCCATCGATCGAGGAAGAAACGAATCCCTTAGTCGTTTTAAACGAATACATTACCGACGTAATTATGCGACAGTATTATAACGAAGCCGAACGACGCGAAGGACGTTGAAATTGTAAAGGAGACGTTCTTCTTTTTCTTTCTTTTTTACTTTCTTTCGAAGAAAGAGAGGAGAGCCTTTTTTTTTTTTTTTTTTTTTTTTTTTTTTTCTATTATATTCATATGTATATGTATTGTTGTCGAAGAAGAAAAAGATTCAAAGTTGGAGATTTTCGTAAGAACACGATATGTTGATACCGAAGAAGAAACCTATTCCTCGGTTAAATTCGATAACTCTCGCGAATATTCGGTTATACTCGTGAACGTTCGGTTATACTTCGTGAGACCTTCCCAAAGCGCGAAATGATCGGGTGTGTTCCACGATACCGTAAGTCTCATCGCGAATTCGACACGGCCACGTGCTCTTTCCTTATTTTTTTCTTTTTTTTCTCTATCTCTCTCTCTCTCTTTCCCCATCATTTTACCTTCTATTCTACCCTTCATTCTTATTCTCTTTTCGATTGACCCTATTTTCTTTTTGTTCTTTCTTTTCCTTTCTTGTGTCGAGTGGTGTACGTGAAAAAGAAGGTTAGAAAACATAGACCGTAGATGTTAGTGAATTATTTTCTTGTGTTTCGTTGGAAATAAAGTAAAGAAGAAAAAAAAAAGAAGAAAAAGTGCCGAGATATGGATAAAACGCTGATTTGAAAAAATGATTTTCTTCCGAGATAAGTGCAAGGTGAGTATTATCAGTCGATGATAAACGGGATTACTCGGCGAAAAGGGCTCTTCGTTGAAGGCGAATGGACGACGTTGAGTCAGTCAACCACCGGTAATTCTCCTCGTAAAGCTCTTATAATGCCACTCGATTCGATTAAAGTCAGGGAGAAGCCACTCCGTGGACAAGCTTATCGCACGCCTACCGAAGATACGATTGACGGCTCGCCTTGTCTTTTATTATCTTGCATTTCTACACACATACGCATACGAATTACACGTACATACATGTACGATGTTTACTGAAATCTTACGATACAATCGGAAATTTTTTTTAAAACGAAAATTAATTCCAAGTGAAAATAAAGGTTACTACGTGGTACGTCTTCGAAAGAGCCTCTCAGTGGTTCTCATTCACTCGAGGATTTATACAATACCATTTTAATATTATTCCAAGTGGGAATTACGATTTATAGGGACTAGTTGAGAGCATCGATGAGAAACGACAGATGTTATCGATCGATAAGAACAATCGTTAAACGATATTTCCAATAATCGAAAATACATACATAATCGTAAATAAGTATGTAGTAAGTTCGACGATCGCCGTAAGATGTAGAACAAAAGAGATTACAAATTCATTAACTCTTCTGGGAATAAGATACACATAATAATGGTGCTGATAAAATCGTTTATATTCGAAGAAGTTAACGATAACGATTAACAAGAGATATATATATATATAATCAAAGATATGACGTGGTCTGTCAACAACGAGGCGATTAAAGGCGTAGAATTTTTCGTGTTATTCGACATTACGTTTGATAAAAATATTTAAAAAGATATCGCAGATTGTACTTATGAATATATAGATAAGTAGATTGATTGCTAACGATATGATGTTTAACAGAAATGATTAGAATTCTTACTTAGATAATCAATAAATATATGATAAAAAAAAAATATATATATATATATATATATATATATATATGTATCGTAGTCCTATGTGAACTTTATGCTATAAATTATTAATCAATATTACGATATACTATATATAAACTGTAAAGTATCCTACTATATAATTACACAGTATTACATAGTATATACTTTACAATACATTTCATATTCATCTCGAAATATTCTAATAAATAGAATATCGATCGATTAATAATGCTTTATTCCATTAATTTTTATTATATATAATCGTTCGCTTATTTTTCATCTTTTCTCATATTTTCTTACATACATTCGTACGTAAGTACGTACGTATATAGAAAAGGTCTCGAAGGTGCCGAGAGAGAGAAGGCTCTTTTCGAGGAAATAATTGCGGAACACGAGCTAGCTGGCCCTCCGCACCGGCATTTAATGACGGTATTCACAACGCGTACTACGGACAGTCGTTATCCTCGATTTATGGGCCGGTCTGCTCTGAATCCTTATGCGGCGTTTGGCTAGCTGGGTAGTATAGGTATTGGTCGGATAGGGGTGCGGTGGAGAAAGAGAAAGAGGTGCTGATGGTGCTGCTGGTGGAGGTAACTGTGAGAGTCCAGTATGGTCGTTACTCTCCATTTAGAGTGGCGCCTCCATCGAGATCAATTTCAGTCGATCGTCATGGGGCCACGGTGCCACGGATAGAAACTCTCTCTCTCTCTCTCTCTCTCTCTCATCGTACACGTACACGCACACACATTTAGAGTTCCTCGACCCTTTTTTCCTGCACCATATGGAATCTTCGCTCTTTGAAAATTCCTTTCGCTAGTTCGTTATATACCGGTTTATCAAGATTTAACGTTATGGACATACGAGTTAGATATATAACAAATTACACTTGTTAGGTTGTTCGTTAAAATCTATGAACGTCAATAGAGCAAATTCTCTCTCTCTCTCTCTCTCTCTCTCTCACTCCACTTATCTATTTATTTATCTTTTTTTTTTCTTTGACTTACCTTTCAGGGAGTTGTAAAGAAATCATTGGCTCTTTTAAAACCGAACGTGCGAGACTCGACGCTTTAAATGCGCGTCTGGAATTCTTAACGAGATCGAAACTTTAATTACTGTTATCTCTATATCTCTCTCTTTCTCCCTCTCTTTCTTTTTCTTTCTTACACGTTCGTCGCAATATAAAGTGGTGTATGCCAGTCGAGCGCTCGTGAAACGCCTTGAACTCGAAAGTTCCAAGGACGAGCGAACTTGTTCGTTTTATTGACGACTCCCATAATCATCATCATAATGATCATCCACATCCATATCACCATCATCACTATAACAGTTGCCCATTATAATGGGCGAATAATTTCGGCCGCCATTTTGTTTACATATTTCTTTTCTTTTTCTTTTTTTCTTTTTTTCTTTTTTTCTTTTTTTTTTTTTTTTTAATCCTTCAATCATACCGTTCTTTTTTTCTACATTTCTTTTTTCGAGTTTGATATTTTCGTTTTGCTTTTATTTTTATTTTATATAATTTTTTTCTCTCTTTCTCTCCCTCTCTCTCTCTCTCTCTCTCTCTCTCTCTCTCTCTCTCTCTCTTTCAAGGGAGTCGTATGTAGTTTCCATAATATATGTGTATTTTACGATAGACTTTCCAAGGAGCGTAACGTGGTTACGTAATACCTCTCGGAATGCTCGGCTAATAATGGCATGAATATGTAACGCGTGCATGCCCCAGTATCGACACGTGCGCCTTATTTTTGTACATACGCGTATATCCCACATACATACATATGTACGTACTTACATATGCGGCAAACGAGCGAGAGAGAGAGAGAGAAAGAGAGGAGTGGGAGAGGGGGTACGATCGAAGAACGATAGAAATTATTGAACACATACCTGTAACATACTTCTTCCTTGTGAGTTTCCCTTTCACCTAAATATTTGAACTTGCTAGACGATTTTAAATTAATTTTCTCTTTCTTTTCTTTTTCCTGTTGTTGTTTTTTTTTTTTCCTTTTCTTTTTCTTTATACTACTCAATCGTGCAAACAGTTAACAAATCTACACGCTTACACACACGCGCATAAACCGTTTCTTTATCATCGTGACAGTCAGGCTATTAGATGTTCAGACATTTAAATGACATATAGGAACATAGAGACTTCGCTTGAATTATACTTACAATTATTTCTTCGTATTAGAAAAGAAAAAGAATAAAGAAAAAAGTTGCAAGAATTAAAAAAAATTGAAGGATTAAGAAAAAAAAAAAAAAAAAAAAAAAAAAAAAAAAAAAAAAGAAAAAAAGAAAGATTGAAAAAGTAAAATAAAAGAAATGAAAAGAATTGACCGGAGAGTACTTGGAAAAATTGTAATGAAAGGATAGGCGAGATAATACGAAAAAATTTCTTTTCCCCTTTTAATCGAAACGAAAATATTTACCGTCTTTCTTTCTTTCTTTCTCTATCTATTTATCTCTTTCTCTCTTTCTGAAAGGGGACGAGACTTCATTTAATTAGGCAACGTAAACATTTACCACGATATTCCTTTTCCTCCTTGTGCCCTCGCTCGCTCGCTCGTCATTGTTATTCCTTCTATCTTCTCCAGACTTTCTCGAGGGTTCAAGAGAAAATTTAACTCCGAGGTCCTTCGTCAGTATTAAACGTTCACTGTGTCTGCCAATGTTTAAGTTCACGTACATACGTACACGTCTACGTAGCTAAGTACCTAAGTATTTAAGTACTTACGCGTATCGCAACGAGTTTCTTTCGTTTCTCATTACTATAATAACGTGGAAATAAAAAAAAATGAATGGTTTCGAATGAGACATACTCTTACGAGGAAGTATTTGTTGTATTAAAAGAGAAGGCGTGGCGTGGCTAGGGATGAGGGAATAGGAGTATTGTAAATGCGAAACGTATATAAACATAAAACCAAATGGATACGAGACAAGCCCCTCTATATTATTATAGGTAAATATTCTTAATCTTATTTAATAATTATTATTTAAACGTTATCACATCGCAAATACTTTATGTTCTGATAATATCCTTGTTAAAACGACAATAATATTTTTTCTAATAATAATAAAAATAAAAACGTACGATCTAAATAAATATGTTATGATAATCGTCGACGTGTTAAAAACATGACTTATAAATCGTAAGTTTACCTGTCTACATATCTATTCTATGTACGTACTTACGTATCTGTGGTGTATACGTATCATAAATAAATGTTAAACTCGTGCAGAAGGTGCATCAGAAAGGAGTTGTACGAATTTAGAACACGCAACCGCGTGTTCTAAGCAGTCAAAGCGTAACGTTCTCTCGTGTAGCGTCGCGATTAGACACGCCATAGACTTCTTAGAAACCGGTTTTCGCCATCCTCATTTCTACTTCCCTTTTTCTTTTTTCTTCTCCCTCTCTCTCTCTCTCTCTCTCTCTCTCACTCTCTCTCACTCTCTTGGATTACCATCTCCATAATTTTTCTTTTTCTTTTTTTTTCCTTTTCTTTGCGTTTTCTTTTCTTTTTCTCTCCTTTGCAAATCGACTTTAAAGCGAACGAGTGAAACGGGAAATCGTTTGGTCCGGAGTGGGAGATATTGAACTTGCTGCTGGCAGAAGAAGAACAGTTTCCTTCCTCTTCGACACGACAATCCACGAACTTTCACCCTTACGTAACTTCCTGAAAATCTGATACCCTTTGTTCTTACTCAGATCAAACTTTGTGAATGAGTTGACTTTTTTATATTACAATACCATCGTGAAACGGGTCGGTCACACTCCTTTATCTTCGAGGTACATTATTATAGAGAAAATTATTAGTGGAAATTTTTTTCTTCTTTTTTTTTCCCCTTTTGATCGTTGAATTTACTCGACGAGATAAAATAAATTCATCGTAAAAATTTTGCGTAATTTGTGTACGTCGTAAAACAGTTTTTTTTTTTTTATTTTTTTTTTTATTTTTTTATTTTTACATCGAACGTCTCCAATTGGCCACTTTACTCGACAATGTAGGGCAAAGTGGCCATCAAGCAGCCACCTTCTTTTCCTTTTATTTATTTTTTTTTTTTTTTTTTTTTTTTTCGGGGAAAGTTAATGCAACAAAAACACAAGTTTACAAGAACATATATTATTTATGTTTCGAAGTATAATATTAACGAGAGAAATCTTGATAAATGATGGCGGGAGGTAGGATTGAAAGGAAAGATAAGAACAAAGAATTATTTATTTCTATTTTATAAAAAATATATATATATATTTTTTTATTTTCTTTTTTTTTTTTCAACGTGCATATAAGTTTTTCCTGTTTCATTTAATACCAGATGCTGATGAAATAAAAGTTAGAGAGAAGAGGAGAGAAGGAATGGGAAAGGGAAACGGATGAAACTATCTGGAAGGGGTCAGTGACAATCGTTTTGTGTATATTCACGATAACGAAGACTCGGTCAGAACGTCCTCATTAGCGTAATTAAGTCGACCGATCCTACAGTGAATAGTATCTTTACCTCTCTCTCCCTTTGTCTTTTTTCTTCCCTCACGTTTCTCTAACATATGATGACAGAGAGAGAGAGAGAGAGAGAGAGAGAGAGAGAGAGAGAGAGAGAGAGAGAGAGAGAGAGAGAGAAATAGAGAGAAAGTACATACTAGGAAAGAAGAGATTTAGCGTGTAAGTGAAAGAGGGAAGAAGAAGGACCCTCTCTGTTAGAATAAAGAAAGAGAGAGAGGAAAGCCTTCGGCACACTCACCGAGTCTCGGTGGTTCTCTCGAAGGCAACACAACCGGTTTACAAAGTTGGATACGTTCGTCGTAACCGACTCTCTCAACGTGTCCACACATAGTCATTATACCTACGTCGAGCTCTCTATCTCTACTCTCTCTCTGCCTCCTTCCATCCCTCTCTCTCTCTCTGTATCTATCTATCTATCTATCTATCTATCTATCCCATTACCCCTCTACCATCCTTCCTTCTATCCTTCCTCTATCTCTGTCTATCTTTGTATGCGTTCGTGGGCGTGTACGCACCAGTATTCGGAGTAGGGGACCTCAGGAGAGAGAGAAAGAGAGACGGATAGATAGGTATAATGAGAGAGAGAGAGAGAGAGGGAGGAAGGGAAGGGTAGGAGAGAACTGCGGCGGCCTAGCTTGTGACTACTTCTTGAATAATGCATGCCAGCCGCGAGCCCACGCCACGATACTATATACGAAGATGCCAGACAGGCTACTCGGAATTGTACGCTTGTATGTATCTATATGGGCACACGGACGGTGACGGTAAATGGAAAGAGAGTGAGAGCGAAAGAGAGAGGAGAGAGAGAGAGAGAGAGAGAGAGAGAGAGAGAGAGAGAGAGAGAGAGAGAGAGAGATACGGATAACTGATATGTGTTAGATTCTCTATACGAATGCGTAGGCTTTGAATCGTCTATATGCAAGCACTAGTTTTGTGTTAGCAGCGTGTATGTGCGGCCGCGAGTGTGTGACTATGTACCTCATTTATCTATCTGTCTATCTATCCATCTATCCATCTATCTATCCATTAGATACGAGTTGAACGTACAAGAGTTTGTGTATCGATACATATGTAAGCTTGTTATGTTTGCAAGAAAATGTTGTCAACAATGATGCGATTTTTTTTATGTATTTTTAATCATGCATTTTTTAATCTCTCTGTCAAGCAACAAATTATAAATTATAAAAATCATGAAATTTATGATGTCACGTAGGAATTTCAATTGTTCAATGATGAGACGATGATCGGGGTCGAATTTTTCAAATAAAGAAAAAAGGAAAAAGATTTATAAAAGAATAAAATCCCAACGATAGTCTCTAGAAACAACACGAATAAAATTTGCAATTCGCGAAAGCGAGGTTAACTTCTCTCTAATAATCTCGAATCTCGTGGGAGCGAAACGATTCTCGCGTGTAACGGTGCATAAGGTAAAGGTATGCTTTCGCACTTTCTCGCGATTCGAGTCGAGCGATCATCATCGCATTTATCGTTCTCTTCCGTTCGAGAGTGTGAGCAAGATCAAAGCAAGTAAAAAAAGAAATAGAAAAATAAGAAGAAGAATAGTTTGTGAAAAGAAACTCTCCAAAGGAAGACTCGATCTTCTTCGGTCATGCTATATCACATATGTACACACACACACACACACATACACACACATAGAGAAAGACACATTTTCACCATATTCCACAAAAGAAATCTGATCGATCGATATCGAATTATTTATAATATTTTTTCCTCTGTATCAAGATGAAAGTCAATCGAAATTGATTATAATCTAAAATACAAATTTACATATTATTATTATTATTATTGTAACTTTGTAATAATGTTATGATTTTAGTCTATAGAAATAATGTTATGGATTTAATCTAATGCATGGTTTTTTTTTCTCTGTTCACAGGTAAGAAAATTATTCAGAATGATTCACCGAGCAAACTTTCGAACGAGACGGATGTCCGGCAAACGTCTCGTAAGTCACTTTAACGATCTTTTATCGAAAGTAAAAGAGAGTGATGGAGAGAGATAGGAGATAGATATAGATATAGCGATAGAGGACCTATGTACAATAGGATTTACATTTTGGAATGGTTCAGTCGAAGGCATCGTAGTCTTTCTCTCTCTCTCTCTCTCTCTCTCTCACAGCCTTGAAATAACTTGAGACTGCTCAACCTTATCGAATTTCGCCGATGATGCTGGTGCAAAGTGTAACAGTATATCTTCCGTGCATCATCGTTTCTAACTCAACCATTTCCTCTCTTCCTCCACCGTCACCACCATTACCATTTACCGCCCACGTTCCTCGGAGTCAGTGAAAAAAGATGCAAACCTTAGCTACTTTCAGTAACCGTCCAGGAAGCAACCGTCCAGTGGAGTCCGATAAAAAAAGAAGAGAAAAGAAAAAAAAAAGAAACCGACATTTTGCTTTATCAGGAACGAAAGTTGATAAATGATAGTAGGGAAAGAGAATCGTGTCGACGTCGGACATAGTAAGCTGTAAAATGAATCCTGCCTAACGCAACTGATTTTTTGTTTTCCCCCCCCCCCCCTCTCTCTCTCTCTCTCTCTCTCTCTCTCTCTCTCTCTCTCTCTCTCGCTCTCTGTCTAGCTCTCTTTTTTTTTATCTTTCTCGTGAAATCATGATGATTAAATCAAGATTATTCATCCTCACAGCACACATGGATATGCGTGTCCAAAAATTTGATGAATTTAACATTGATATTATCAATCGATACAAGAATGTATGTGTGGAAATGATCGAGGAAACGATAAAAAGAAAAAAAAGAAAAAAGATTTCCGACAATGGCTACTAGCAAGAGTGGTTAAAGCAAACGTGGACGAAACCAGCTGGCCGGGTTCTTCGAGTTTACACGATGGTGATAAATTATTTATCTCGCTTCGTCTGGCTGCTTGCCAAGATCTCCCGTCGTCTTGGGTGTATCTCTCTCTCTCTCTCTCTCTCTCCCTCTCTCTCTCTTTCTTTGGAACATCCACCGGTTATCCTATTTATACGTCAACTCGAAACTAAGAACCAAGTCCAGTATTTCCCATCTTCGTTGAATTCTTTCTTAACAGTAAAACTATCGAACTATTATATTCTAGTGTGTGCGTTTGTGTGTGCACAAAAAGAAAAAGAAAAAAAAGAAAAAACTATAAAACCAAACATCAATATTTCTTAATAATTGATAGATCTATTATGAGAATTAATATCTTTCAGTTAAATTTCGAAATACTATGAAATTATTATTATTGTATAATAAAACTCTTAAGAACGAAACTTAATCAATTCTAAAATATAAGTTATCATTTTCTCTCTGTATTTATATATGTATGTATGTATGTATGTATGTATATATATAATACGTACGTACGTATCCACCTATATACGTCTCTCTGTGTGTGCGTTCTACAAGTTTACGTGTACGGTCACGCGAAGCTCAAGAGAGAATCTGGGTTACAGTACGCTCGATAGAAATTGAGGTTTCCATTGGAACTAGTTTAGAAACGCAATTCCATAGAACTCGCTCGATGATCCTTTAAATGACGTGCACTCCATATTTCCTTTCGAATGAGCAAAATCATCATGATTGACCATTATTATAACGATGATGATGCTGACGGTGATGACGATGATGATGACGATCATCGTGATCAACGAACCTTTCCCTTTCGATCAGAACAATGCCACTCCTTCGTTATTTCTCGGACTCTATTCTCGGTCTTTCGAGACTCAAGAAAATGTTGCTGAGAGTTCGTAGAATCGACGTAGACTTTGCCGGCGTGTTCATCTCATCGGTCGTTGCATTCAACAAGAGAGAGAGAGAGAGAGAGAGAAAAGAGCGTGTGTCTGTGTATGCGTGTGAGAGAGAGAGAGAGAGAATCTGTTCCTTCAAGCGCACTCTCGCATGGCGCTGCTGCCCACGAACGTTATACCTCAATTACTCGACTCGGTGTATTGATCCGGCGGTTTGCAGTCCCACGCTTTGCAGAGTCGCCCGTCTAAGCGGCCTTCTCTCTCTCTCTCTCTCTCTCTCACTCTCTCACTCTTCTTTTTTTTTAACCTCTCCCTCGAGTCATCTCTCTTTCTCTTTTTCTCTAACGTCGAACAAACGCACCCTTTCGAGTCCCACTCGTACGAGCGTGAGGAGAAATTCCATGCGAAATTCATTAAAGGAATCTCAAATGCAAAAATCTATCCTTCTTTTCTTTCTCCGAGATGAAAAGAAATGAAGAGAGAGAGAGAGAGAGAGAGAAAGAGAGAGGTAAAGAGTAAGAGGTAGATGGAAAGAGGTTGAAGATTGAGTATAAAGATTGAAGGAGAAAGAACAGAAAAATAGAAAAAATAGTAAAGAGATATTATAAAAAAAGAGAGAAAGATTGTTATATCAACGACGTATAATACGTCAGTATGTTTGTGTTTTGTTACGTCACGTACAGGGAAATGCATAGTCTCGACCCTGAGACACGTGGAATGGCGGAGCCGCGAGGAACATCTACTATATATATATATATATATATACTCATTTTATATATATATATGTATATGCGTGTATGTGTGTATATACATATATACGCGCTTTTATAAGTATATATAAACATTACGGGACCACGGCAATTATCCGGGACTTTCCTTTTGCACCTTGCCTCTCGTTCTCTCTCTCTCTCTCTCTCTCTCTCTCTCTCTCTCTCTCTCTCTCTCTCTCTCTCTATTCTTTATATATTCCATATTATCAGGCGAAAGAGAGAAGCACAGGTTTCTCCTTCTCCCTTCAACACTGCAGTTCTTCGTCCGTCGGAGAAACGAGATACGAACCACGGTTGTTGCCTTTAAGCCGCACTCGTGCGTGTACAGGATTGCAGTGAGAGAGTTGCCCAAGTAGAAGAAGGAAGGAAACAGCGAGCGAGTGAGTGGGATAGAAGGGAGATGGTGGAGAAGGTGGTTGTGGAGGTGGTTGTGGAGGTTGAGGAGGAGCTGTTGGAGAAGTAGGAGGAAGAGGAGGAGGTTACAACTGGGGTTTAATGAAACTAGTCGAGGTCCGTCAAACCGGTTGAGCTGGTTCCCTACGTTTGCCACGTCGTCCTCTCGTCGTTCGTTCTGCTACTCCCTCTTATCTTCCTAAGAGAGAAAGAGGGATATGGAAGAGGATTGGTAAGAGAAGAGAAGAGAGAGCCAGAACAGGGCTGTCGACCTCTCTCTCTCTCTCTCTTTCTCTCTCTTTCTTTCTACTTGCTTCTCATACAACCATTTCGCTCTTGTACAATACTCTCGAAGCTGCATATCCGAAGCACAGATCGCCCGACTCTCCTATCTCTCTCTTTCTCTCTGTGTATATGTTTGTGTGTGAAATCCCCTTAACCGAGAGAATACACCCACGGCGACTGGGACGAGAATTATGGGGGGAGAGGAGGAGAAACGGAGACTCGATGTATCCGCCCCTGTTTGATAGTCCCGTCGTGATATAAACTCACTGGGGAACCCACCCTCCTATCTCTTTCTCTTTCTATCTTTGCACTATACAGAGAGAGAGAGAGAGAGAGAGAGAGAGAGACAGTTCGATGGAAGGAGATAAAAGCAGCAGAGAGGAAGAGAAAGCATTCTCAAAGTTTGTTTCGTCTGATGGTATGCGTCTACTCGAGTGTGTCTCTACTGCTGTTTCCTGTGGAATGCGTGGGTGGATATCGTTGTATGTATACGTTGCACCTTGAGGGTGCGCCATCTCCTGACCCACTCGACGGGATCATCGGCCCTTTTTACCTTTTCTCTCTCTCTCTCTCTTTTTGAATTCCTTTTCTCCTTCCTTCCTTCCTTCCTTCCTTCCTTTCTTTCTTTATTTCTTTCTTCCTTCCTGCCTGCCTGTCTGCTTGTCTTTAACTCTTCGCTTTTACTAGTCATCCACTCTTCCGCTTATTCCAGACACGTTTCTAGGTGAACGTTATATTCGAAAGAGGAAACTGACGAAATAATAGCTAAACGTTTGTTAAATACATAATCTTCGTTCGTAGTTGAGAATATGCGCATGGCAACTCGAATTGGATAATTGGATAATTAAAATCGTAATAATTTTTGAAATTTATTCGATAACGTGGTCGAAGATAATTTTTATTAATGTTATAATCATATTTGGATAATAACATTT
The DNA here is from genome assembly GCF_912470025.1 of Vespa velutina. Taxonomy (NCBI): domain Eukaryota; kingdom Metazoa; phylum Arthropoda; class Insecta; order Hymenoptera; family Vespidae; genus Vespa; species Vespa velutina. Next base: position 3,141,203 of record NC_062211.1, read on the forward strand.
TGTGGTAGAACTTTGAGGTTTTGCTTGAGGTTTGACGTTCAGGTCACTGAACGAAGTATCTCAATTTTGTAAATAGTTATGTGTGTGTGTGTGTGTGTGTTTGTAAAATATCGTATATAAACAGACATTAATAATTGAGATTATATTAATTTTTTTATTTTATTCAATTAAAAGAATTTAATAGTAACGAACGATTGTCATATAGAATTAATTATATTAATTTTTTTAATTCGTTGTATTAACATAGGGACAAAGAATTTGCATTACTTGTATCGTACTATATATCTGAAAGGTAATTTAAAAGAAAAAAAAAAAAAAAAAATGAAAAGAACTTTGAAATTAAACGTTGTCAGGAATGTGACCAATGACAATGGGGTTGACCGCCAGGTCACTGGACGAGAAGGCTCTCGATTTTGTAGGTATATCTTTTCTTTTTCTTCGTCGTCCTTTTTCTCTTCTATACATCTCCTTCTCTTCTTATATATGTATATAACAATCTACCGAGGATGCGTATATGGGGTGGTTAGAAAGAGAGAGAGAGAAAATCTAAACGAGATGCTAAGCACGTACATGCACATGTCTCTGTCTCTCTCTCTCTCTTTCTCACTCTCTTTTTATTCTTTTTTCTTTTTCTTTTCTTTCTTTTGCTGCCTCTCTCTCTCTCTCTCTCTCTCTCTCTTTCTTGAAGAGAGGCATGACTAGCTTGCCGAGTACGGCTATCCGCTATGCGTCGACGGCCCACCTAGATGAAAGCACAATGACTCACCGGCTTCGAGGAGAGTCACGGAACTCGCCCTTCGTACACCTTCGCTTCCGGACATGATCGATTCCAATGATAGTTTACTCTTTCAACAATAGTGCTAGATAATATCCTTAGTTCATTCGATATTTTTGCAACTACAATCGCATGGATACCACCCATGTCTTCAATGTCATAATCATATGACGATATATGATTCGAAATAAATAGAACGATCGAAACTATTTTTTCTAAGCGGTTACCTCGTAAATCTTCCTTTTGCACGATAGGTTCCTTTTTATAAAATATTACGAAAATTATAATCTTTAGAAATCTGAGAAAGAAAAGTAAGAAAAGGAAAGATTTTGCACGTTTTAAATATCAATGATAATCGTTCTGACAATAATCAAAAGTAATAAAATATTTTTATTACTTTTATTATTATTATCATTATTATTATTATTATGATAATAATTATTTATTTATATTTATTATTTTATACTTATTAATAACTTACTGTTTGACAAAGTAAAAGTAAAATGACGTCAGACCTTGAAGTAGTAATAAAAATATCTTTTGTTTCTTTTTTGTATTTTCCAACGCAAAAAAAAAAAAAAAAAAAAAAAAAAAAAAAAAAAAAAAAAAAGAAGAAGAAAGAAAGAAAGAAAGATCTGCAGTAATATTAGAATTGTAATATTAATAGATATCTAATATTAGCCCCTTCCCCTTTCTCCTCCCCACCCAGTAAATTGTCTAACTTCCGTACTTTCAATCATTTACGCATGATCGATCTCATGTATACATGTATCATTGACTTAAGAAATAGGAATAAAATTCCATGAGAAAGAAAGAAAAACACATATGCATACACGCAGATAGAAAGAGAAAAAAAGAGAGAGAGAGAGAGAGAGAGGATAGAGTTCGTGACCTCTCATCGTGAGACAGCAAGAAGACTTTCGAAAGAAGACGACCGACTCATCTTTCTCTCTCTTTCTCTCTCTCTCTCTCTCTCTCTCCCTCATCTCTTATTCGAGAGTCACGCCGGGCCGGCGCTGGTCCAGAAAAAACAAAGGAGACCTTCCGGCGTCGGGACGCGACATTAAAGTGCTTCACGAGTTTCTATCCTCTTTCGTCTTTGGCTCCCACGTTGTTTCTTTCCTTCTCCAAGCCAAGAATAACGTTCTCTTTCTCTTTCTCTCTCTATCTATCTATCTATCTCTATTTATCTGTTTCTCTCTCTCTCTCTCTATCTCTTTCTATCTCTTTGAAACTCCTACTAGTAACGTTCATAAGCGTTTGCCACCGCGAGGGTCAATTGATCGTGACGTCACTGGCGCAACACAATAAAATGTAATGGGACGAAGCAACTTCGAGCCAGTGGATCGAGGCACGTGACCGTTTCCTGACACTTTACCAAGCCGTTCTTTACACTCTCTCTCTCTCTCTCTCTCTCTCTCTCTCTCTCTTTCTCTCTTTCTCTCTCTCTCTCTCTCTCTTTCTCTCTTTCTCTATCTCTATCTCTATCTGTTTCTTTCTTTCCCCTCTTTTATTCCTCTCAATCCACGTCATCTTTTATACGATGCCGGGAAAGCTAAGCTTAACAGGACTCGCAATCGTCCCGTTACGTTTACGCTTCGTTCGCTATACGTAGATACAATTATTATTATTATTATTTTTGTTGTTGTTGTTGTTGTTGTTGTTATCCTCTCTCAAGGTACTACTTTCTTATATTTTATTGTTCGAATATAACTGGCTTAATCGAAAAGATACGATAATAAAGAGAGAAAAAAGTATCAATAACTGCACTTGTATGCGCGCGTAAGAGAAAGAGAGAGAAATTGTTTGTTCCAAGGTCGTGTTCAACAAGAGAAATACAGATCGATATCTATCAATTTATTATTTTTTTTTTTTTTTTTTTTTTTTTTTTTTTTTTTTTTTTGTTTTCTGTAACAATGGAAACTTCGATCCAAGTTTTTGTTAATATAATAGGAGATTTATATATATATATATAAAAGAATAAAAAAGTGGAGTTAACATTTAAAATTGAACGAATGTTCGTAGATAAAGAGAGAAAAATAATGATGGAGGGTCATTGTACCATATATACATATATATATATATATATATACGTATATATATATACATTTGCGTACGTACGTATTTATATACTTAACTCAAAAATATTTCGTGCCAGTTCGTTCTCTCGTCTTTCTTTTTCTTCTGTTTTATTTTTTCTTTTTTTTTCTCTCTTTCTTTTTTTCTTTTATTTTTTTAATACGAAAAATACGAGCAAGAAATTTCCAGTGCGTTATACTTAAACGAGATAAACGAGAACCTATATCGAACCTTTTTATTTTTCACAATGAAACACATATTTACACATATACATTCTCACACACACCCACACACTTATATATGCATGCATACATAATTGACAATGCTCGGATTAAATCCATCAAAGTCGAGTATAAGCTTATTGTCAAAATTTGATTTTACAATAATACCCGAACGTAGGACAAGTTCTCTACATTATTCGACATATTCGATATGATGGCACATCTCTTTTCCACTTTCACTTTCTACATAGCACACGATCGAAGCGTTTTGTATGTCGCTTTGCGAAAATGGAATATCGGTATAGAAAACCTTGAACCCGTCAACAGTTAAAGGAGAGAGGGGGAATTGGGTGGGCGACCTGGTGGCGAGGAGGGAGGGAGCCTACGTATAAAGTGGTTAAATATGGTGTCCATTAAATCACGTTCTTCATTCAGTAATCCGCGGGTTAAGGGGGGTTAACGGCTTTCGTTTTGTCTGTCGCTTGCGAACACTCCTCTCTCACTCTCTCTCTCTCTCTCTCTCTCTCTCTCTCTCTCTCTCTCTCTCTCTCTCTCTTTCTCTTTCTCGAGTTACACGTTTAACAAAGAAAGGGGAAAAGATAGGAGGACACGTTTATGGAGGTGGTGGTGTCGATCCATTGTTTCTGAATTATTTATTAGCCGTAGCCGTAGTCGTCCGCAGTCTGGATCGCAACGATTGAATGGTCAGTGACCGGATGTGACGTGCCTGCCTGCGGAGAACAAGATGGCCGGCCACGATAATTACTCGCGTGTTTACGACCGATAAAGCCTGAATGCCAGCTAGTCGAGAAGCCGCTTTTACACCAGTACCGTCCCTTTTCTGTCGGTTATTACGCTTCCCTTCTCGATCCCCTCCTCCCCTTTTACTCTACTCCCCATCCAACCTCTATCCTTTTTCTTCTTCGTATGGCTCCCTTCATACGTCTCCCTTCGTCACCTACAACACCTTTTCATCCTCGCAACAACGCATTCTCGTTTATGTTCTCGTAATAGGAATTTTTATCGCAATTTAAAGCGTTAACCCGACCTCCTCCTATTCTTCCTCATCCTCCTCGTCGTCATCCGTCGCCGACGTCCGACCAACTGATCGTGATAACATAACGTCAACGATGAAGACAAGGACGAATGATGACGATGCGTCGTCGTCACATGGGTCTTCATTGGCCACATTTCGTGCAAGCCATTCTTTCTTTTTTCTTTTTTTTCTTATTCTCTTTCTCTTCCTTTTTTTGTTTTGTTTTGTTTTGTTTTTTGTTTTACTTCGAAATACCGCTAAAGAGTGAAAGAGAAGAGATAAAATGTAAGAAATTAGATCTTATATAGCAACGAAGGAATTCGTCACGTGTCGACCATACGGGATCTACTGTTTCTCTCTGTTTCTTTTTTCTTTCTTTCTCTTTTTTTTCCCCTCCTCCCCCGCCCGCCCCATTTCTTCTTCTTTCTTTTTTTCTCGTCCCTTCTCAACCGACCTCGTAACATCTTCGAGGCGGGAGTTGAGAGAGCGAAGAGAGAGTGAGAGAGATGGAATGATGAAGAGAGAGAGAGAGAGAGAGAAAAAGACGATCTCCGTCAGCCACGGTGGCCTGTTCTCAAAGACATCTCTGCACAGCTGCGCACGCCTTCTATTGTATCTTTACGATGTTGCTCAAACTGAAGCAAGGACTTTTTCTCTTCTTCGTTTCATATTCCGCGTTCTTCCCTTTTATAGAAGAGACGCTCGTCTCTCTCCCAGATTCCCCTCAATCTTTCCCATGCCGCAAATTTTGAAGAACGTTTTCTATTTCTTTCTTTTTTTTTTTTTTTTTCTTTTTTTCAAATTTCGATAATAATATTTGACTAGTCCCGAAATTTAGAGAGTCCTGTGGTGCATTCTACACCTGTTCCATTCTCTAGCGATTAGCATCGAATTCTGAATTTAGACGGACGGAAAAGAAAAATGAGAATACATACACGTATATACGTATACGTACATTAAAGTGACAGCTTTTCGAATAAACCATTCCAAATTCGTCGAAAATCAAATTGAAATATTCCCTTGTTGGTTAAGTACGTTGAAGCGCCATGCCAAATTTAATCCGATCGTCTGCCAAAGACGTTCTCTTTGGGTAAGGCAGAAAGGAAGAGATGGAGGGGACGGTGGGGAAGCCTCGTCAGCGCGATCAAACTTCCGTCAAAATCGACGATATAGTCGTTTTACGAGTAAATTAGGGATCCTGTGCGCCTATTCCATGAAGCTACTCTTGGCATGAGGCCTGCCATTGCTGGTACTGCTGCTGCTGCTGCTGGTGCTGCTGCTGGTGCTGGTGCTGGTGCTGGTGCTGGTGCTGGTGCTGCTAATGCTGTTGCTGGTGCTGTCGAAGAGAGGAAGAAAATAGAAGAAAAGGGGAAAAGAAGAAGAAAACGAGTCCGTAGAGAAAAAAAGGATTGAGGGCTGGGCTTGAGGGATTGAGGAGGGAGGTTGGTAAGGCAAAGAGAGAAAGAGAGAGAAAGAGAAATCTGGCCGGTGTCCAAAACTTTTATTTCAACCACCCTCGCCGAGAATGGTTCAACCTCGTCCCGAATTCGTTCGAGTAATTCGCCATTTTTCTTAACTCGTGCACGTCAAACTAACCGACTTCTTCTCTAACCACACGACGGTTCGGTCTTCTCAATTTTTATTTTATTTTATTTCTTTTCTTTTTATCTTTTTCGTCTTTATTCTTATCTTTATCTTTATTTTTATTTTTATTTATTTCTTCCTTCCTCTTCTCTTCTCTCCTGTTTTCTCCGTCCCTTTCATATTTTTTTTCGGACGTCTTTTCGAAAGAGAAGGAAAGAAGAGTGGGAGGTGTAGGGGGAAGCCTTATCATCAACGAAACGGAGCTGTGAACGTGGGAGACATTGGCGACGACTCTGCGAGAGATCGCTTTCGTTTTCGAAGAAAAAGAAAATAAAAGGAGATGCGAGAGAGAGAGAGAGAGAGAGAGAGAGAGAGAGAGAGAGAGAGGCCATCGAGCAGAAATAGAACGGCTCTAAAATAAGCATGGAAGACGAGACGCCACGCCAAATGAGACACCGCTTTTCGTGCGTCCATGAACAGTGTCTTTTGCGTTAGCCAACTCGTCGTTCATTCACTCGCCGAGTTTAGATTCTCGTTATCGTATCACCAACACTACCATAAGCTAATCCAATGAAGAATACCATTTAACCGAATATATTTCCTTTAATGATATTTTATAACCTAATTATTATCCGAGAAAGAGATAGTACACTGCTCTACTGTAAGTCTTTTTTTTTTTAATAGTACAATTTATATCAAATTTCACATTACATAATTTTACTTTAATCAATAAATAAAATAAGGAATATTCAAAAATACAGATTATGAGAGTACCTATAACTTCTAAGTAATATGACGTTACGGAGGGGTTAATTATCGCCATTCCGAAGAAATTTCCTATTCTCGGTGATCGAGTAAGGAGAGTGTGAAAGAGAAACAGAGAGAGAGAGAGGGATGATAATAGAGGTTGGAAGGGTTAGAGGGTGACCGATTTAAAGGGAACTCGTAAGGTAAACGGGAAACATTTCGGAAACTACGATCGATAGTTTGATCGAGTTTGCCTCGCTGCGCGTTTATACGTGACTCTCAAACCATCTCAGCGGCAATAGATTCGATAAACGACACGATGTTGAACTTGCTCGCGCTCATGCGCGCAAGAGCGAGCGAGCGAACGAGGGTGATCGCGAACACGAACGCGTTCGCTCATCTTCTTCCCACCGAATGCACTTAATTAATTACCCTAATTGCCAAAGCACCATGGTCCCGTCGCATAAACCATTTCCGCTCGTATAAACCACCATGACTTGCTGGTAGTGGTGGTGATGGACGCGTTGCGTTGCCGAACATATAGGCGTTACGAAAACTTTATCAACCAGGTAACTTTGGTTTCCTAGTACGTTCCTGGTTTTAATCAAACGTTTAATTGGATTGCGATTCTCTGATTGTTCATTTATATAGTAGCGTTAGCAAGAAAATAAAATTTCATATATATATACATATATAAATGATCTATATACATACAAGTATCTTCATGTCATATGCATTATATATTTTATAATGCATATTATATAATATTTTTTTGAAAGGTATATAGCCACACAGCAAAAGTTAGATTACAGGGAGTTACGACCCTTAATCATCGATTTTTAGCTAAAAGATCACCAAGTTATTCAATTATACTATATTTCTATAATAGCAATTGATAGTACATAGAAATTTAATTGGATAAAAATTCAAAATGCATCTACACACGCACACACACACACATACATACCTACATAGTTAAATAGAAATAAAATGGTCAACCGTGAACAATTCTTTATTCTGATCTATTATCGGCGAACGCAAAAAAGAAAAAAAAAAAAAAGGGAAAGAAAGAGAACAAAGAGAAAATAAAAAAAAAAAACTATCATCATAGTCTATTTTGACGAAACAACATTTCACATTCGATCAGGTCAAATGGAAGGTACAAACGATAGCCGAGGCATTCGTGTAAGAATGCGGAATGAACTGCAATGGCGCCGTTCAATTAGATAGGATGTTACGCATGCGAAACGGGTCGAGGAGAGAAGAAGATAGTAGAAATGCTCCTGTGTTTGTTTCTCCATATATGTATGTGTTAGAGTGAACGAGCGAACGAGGACGGGGGGAGGGAGAGAGAGAGAGAGATCAGAACAGGACGACAAAGCACACATATCCTAGGAAACTGTTGGATGGTCGTTGCGGATAGCACCAATGTTGTAAGCGCAGTCGCATGTGGACGTTCATCGTCCTCGTCGTCCTCCTCGTCGTCGTAGTCGTTGTACGTCGTACGTCGAAAGCCTGCACAAATGCATTCCGCTACATGCATACGCATACGCACAAGCACACATACAAATATACGTATACATAGACACAAACGCAGGCGCAAATGCTCCTCGTGTATCCTCATCGGATAAACGCACCCCACGTATTCAACGGCGTTGCCCGTTGAAGTGCTTCTCCCCCTCCGGGTAATAACAGTAAATCCTGAGCAATAAATCCCTCTCCTCTGTCTCCCTATTTCCTTCTCTCTTCGTCTCTCTACCTGCTTGCCCCGCCCTCACTTACTTCTCTCTCTCTCTCTCTCTCTCTCTGTGCCTTTCCACGACTGTCCAGAATGCGTGTATGGCGTGTATGGTTGTAAATCGTTCCCATGCTACAGTCATGTATCTACTGGGTTAGTCGTAGACCCCTTGAACTCTCTTTCTCTCTGTCTCTCTCTTTCTCTCTCTCTCTCTCTCTCTCTCTCTATCCCTCTCTCTCTCTCTGTCTATCTATCTATCTGTCTATATCTATATCTCTCTGTCTATCTCTATCGCCCTTCGATTCTAAATGCAACGAGGACCGGAAACTCTGATGCATATACCAGTGTTGATCTCTCCCCTTGATATGTGCATTGATCCTTACTACTAAATCCTGAATCATGCTAGCAACGTTACTTCCGATCGAGGTCACTGAGATCGCAACGTTAAATGACGAGGCACGTTGTTCGCGTGCCTTAAAGAGAAAGAGAGAGAGAGAGAGAAAGAGAGAGATAGGTAGATAGATAGATAGACAGCCTGGTATTTCATAAGAAGGAAAAAATTATGTTAGATTACGTGTATCGTTTCGTCATCGGCGTCTCGTTAAACATTTGTTTTCGTTGCATGATCTCTAAAAATATAACCAACCGGTAATATAGTATAGTTTCTTATGATGACGCTTCTTGTAACGCCGATGAAGCAGTTAATTAATGCTTATCGTTACGTTTGCCGTGGAAAAGTTTTAATCGTATTACGAAGTAATAAAATTGAAATTTCCGGATACAATCTATACGATTTCGTTCATATTTTTGATACAGCGAGTGTCTATAGAAAAAGAAAAAGAAAAAGAAATTGAAAAAAAAGTGAAAACATTCACTGCCTCTCTAAGCTAAGTCCTAATCGTTTATCCTTTTCGATTTCTCTTTGTTTCAGATAAGAGTACGTCGCGTAACAATAATCGTAGAAGACGAATCAGCGAAGGTGCAGGCCGCGAGAAAACAGATAAGGACAGCGAACCGGTTTTATCGTCTACCAGACAACAAGAGGATCGGGAGAACAAGGGCCCGTCGACCGGTAGATTCGGTGGTAATCGAATATCACGTTCAACGTTAGAGGAGTCTAACAGTGGTGGCGCTACCGCCACGAAATTACGTAAACGTGCCGTTACACTACGTAATTTGTTGGAGAGCGTGACGAAGAGAACCGTCCGAAGGAAATTAAGACCTTGCGTACAGAAAACTAAAAAGGATTCCGAGGAGCTCGATCGCCGGCGGACCGTTCTAAGATCCACCGAAAGTAGCAAAGAAGAGGAGGAAGAGGAGGAAGAAGAGGAGGAGGAGGAGGAGGAGGAGGAGGAACGTTTAGGAGGAAGTGGTGGTGGAAGTAAATCGGAAGAGGAAGAGGACGAGGAGGACGAAGAGGAGGAAGACGAGGAAGCGGCGGAACACCAGGAGCAGCGACAGCATCAGCAACAGCAACAGCAGCAGCAGCAGCAGCAGCAGCAGCAGCAGGTGAAGGAAGAGGAGGAAGAGAGGGTAACTGAACATACGGAAGAGGAAGGGAAAGAAGCTCGGGAGAAACGTGAACATAACGATCCTCTTTCAAAGAGACTCAAAACAAGTCCGGTCGGTCGAAAGCTAAGATCCGATCGTAAGTCGAAGAACTTGGAGGAATCTTTGTTGGATCGTGAGTTGGACCTAGAGGATACTACTAAGGAGGAAGGTAAAAGAGGGGATCGGGACGGTGCGAAAAGGCGGCTGGACAAGTCTGAAGAGGACGAGGAGAGTCAATCGAGAGAACGAGATCAGGAACCGGAGCCCCCACCTCCTGAGAGACTCGATCCTGGAGGTAAGCCTCCGCAAAATCCCGACACGTTAGATCGGGAGAAGAAGTTTCCGGCTGAGTCGGTTCTCGTGAATGGCTCTCTCGTTGATTCGGAACTCGAGAGGAAGAAGAAGGAGGAGATCGTCGATGTCGTCGAGAGTGGGTCGTTAAAGTTGTCGCCCAGATCGTCCAGGTCGACGTCTCCACGACGATCGAAGGCTGTGGCGAGTTTCGAGAAGGGGGTGGGGGAGGAGGAGGACGGGGAGGAGGAGGGGGAGGAGGAGGCGGAGGCCAAGGAGGAATCCGATAGGAAGGACGGCGAGGAAAGACGGAAAAACGATCGCAAAAACGAGAGGAAAGAGGAGGAGGAGGAGGAGGGCAAGGGTGAGGATCGTGGCGCGCACCGATCCCCTCGAAGAACCGTGCCGAACAACGCCGAGCTAGGCACGGAAGATAGCGTGGGTAGTGCGAGCGTCGGGTCGGTCGTCGAGCTGCTGGAGTCGAGTAGTCAGGACTCAGGCTCCGTGCTGGAGAGGCTGAGTCCACTTAGCAGCGGTGGCGGCGGCGCTGGGAGGCAGAACAATTTGCTCCTAGAACAGCAACGGGAGCAAGAACGTAGTCGGCACAACGAGAGCCCTGTCATTCTAGCCGAAAAACTAAACAAGCCTCCACCGTCGGTCGCCGGCCATCATCATCACCATCACCACCACCAGCAGCAACAACAACAACAACAACAACAACAACAACAGCAGCAACCGCAAACGCAACAACAGCAACAGCATCATCACCAACAGCAGCAGCAGCAGCAGCAGCAACAACAACAACAACAACAACAGCAAGCTCAACATCAGCAACAGCAGCACCACCACCATCACCACCATCAGCAGCAACAGCATCAACAGCAACAACAACAGCAACCACAACAGCAACACCTCCAACACCAGCAAGGACAACAGCAACAACAAGTAACTCACCAGCAACAACAACAGTCTTATCACCATCATCCGACGTATCATCATCAGCAACGATACTCGGCCGATAGTCCGGTAATCCATCATCATCTCCATCACCAACATCAACAACAACAACAACAGCAACAACAGCAATCAGCTGCGAGCCAACATCGGCAACAGTTAGCTAGCAGCCCGCAACAACTCCACCAGCATCATCATCATTTAAGCTCAGTGAGCTTACTCGAGGTGCAACAACAGTCTCACGGAAATAGAGGCGGCGATGAGTCCGGCCTCATGGAGGTGGAGACCGGGGCCGGTATACATGGAACTGGCGTCCTCGGTGGTGCGATCGGCGTTAGGGGTGCAGTCGGTGTCGTCGGTGGTAGTGGTGGTGTTGCTGCTGTTGGTGGTGGTGGTGGTGGTGGTGGTGCGGGAGCAAGTGGTGCTGCCGGTGCAGCATATGGGGACAGCGGCTCCGACAGCGGGGTAAGTTCCCTGAGGAGCGCTGGCTCAGGTGACGAGAGGAGCGGGAGCAGGAGTTCAGCGCTTAGCGTCGAAGAGACAACGAGCTCTTCGACGCCTAACGCGGCGGCTACACCGGCTAGAGTCTGGCACGTTCAGAGCGTACAACACACCTCTCTACTGATGGCCCATCCTCAGGCTCCCCCAAATGCCGGTACCAGTGGTTCAGCAGCCGCAGCAGCGGCTGCGGCCGCTGCTGCTGCTGCGACGGCGCCACCTGTCGCTTATCAAAATCCGACGCCACCTGGACACCATCATCCTGCAGTCGCTACGGAAATGCTCTGGAGGCCACCGAGATATCCTCCATTGTCCCATGCTCTTCTTGGACCTGCTCAACCAACTCCTGAGGAACTTCTCGAGAGGGATCGTCATGAGAGGATGCTTCGGTGAGTGTCTCTTTTTCTTCTATTTTTCTTTTCCTTTTCCTTTCTTTTTTTTTTTTTTTTTTTTCGATTACATTTACATTCATCACCTGGAATATGCTTTTAATTTTTTCTTTCGTAACTTTGCGTAGCATAATCGATTTTTCTACGGCATAGGAATATTAACAATAATTATCGGATTATGAATAATAATCGACTTTATGAATAATATTCGTATTTTCGCCATAGAATACGTAATAAACGCAAGATCTTTCGGTATCTTTTGGAGATACCGAAATTTCGTTTTGAATGTTCTAAAGAAGAGCTTATACCGAATCTGAATCGTTACAAAAGTCTTACGGTGGGGATAATAAACGGGTTTCAAAGGAACGATTAACTCCGACAAGTTTCTTAGTCGACGATGATGACTACCTACCTACCTACCTACCTACCTACCTACCTACCTACCTTTCTGTCGAATTGAAAAAGATTCTTTCAACGTACAAGGACAACTCTGTAATAACATCTCTTAGTTAGTTAGTTTATTAGTTAGTTAATTGATTCGTTTTTTTTATGATCACCGAAATGAAAGCAAATCGTTCAGTTAACGTTTTCAATACCTCTGCGTTTAATATTATCGAAAGTTCGAAAGATTCACGTTTCGGTTGGCCATGTTTCATGGGTATCCATTGAAGAAAACATATACAACGAAATCTTTTCGATCGCACCTTTCGTATTTCATGGAGGAAAGATTATACGTATGAAGAGATAGATAGAGAGAGAAAGAGAGAGAGAGAGAGAGAGAGAGAGAGAGACACTGTGATGGTGGTAGTGTTGGTGATGGTGGCTACAACCAGAACGATGAAATTGAACAGCTCGCGCGTATCGGTGCGCGCCTAGCTCGCGTTTGTTTGCGCTTTACAACGCTCACTGAGTGAAATACAGGCGCGAAACGCCACCATGCCAGATCTCTTTCTTTGAGTGGTTTATTTATTCTCCCGAAAGTAATGCGATGGAAGGCAGCTAGCACAACGTGGCGAAGAGGGGTGGGTAGACGGGGAGGGCCTACGGATGGCTGCATCGTCGTGCAAGAAAATAAATTCACTCTCGTGCGAATTTTGCGGAAAATCATTTTCGAGTTTCTCCGTAGTTGTTGCTTCGTTCATTTTTTTTTCTTCTTTCTTACTTTCTTTCTTTTACTTCTTCTTCTTCTCCTTCTTCCGTTTAAGAACAAAAAAAAAATATATATATATATATATCGAAACAATTTCGTATAAATATTATACTTCCATCGTATCCTCTTTGGAAATATTATAGAATAAACTAAATAAATAGGAAAAGCACTGATATAATTGAATAATTCATAATTCAAAAAATTAAAGAATTAAATTTATCAAATAAAATAATGAATAATTTAATAAACGCAAACGATTATATTAATTCGAAATCTTTCGCTATATTTTATTTGGAAATATTTCAACGCGTTTCACCAATTTTATTCATTTTTCCTGGGGAAAAAAGGCGATCGCGATGTAATAGCAGTAACAGCAACAGCAGCAACGGCGGCCCCACTGTTATTCTGCTCCAAATACGTCCAATTGCGTTACCACGAGAGGACTCAAGGGGCCTTGCTATCTAACGACCATGCGATTTAACGCTTATGCAAGTCCGACCTCTCTTCGATGCTAGCAAAGAGGTTAGAGAAAAAGATGGAGATAATCATTGACTGTGGCTACGGAAACTAGCATTCGAGCACAAGGTCGAATCCAGAACTGCTATACTTGCCTTCTTTTCTCTCTCTCTCTCTCTCTCTCTGTCTCTCTGTCTTCGTCCCTCTCTTTTTTTTTCTTTTTTTTAACTTTTCATTGGTAAAACTTGGACATGAAGATCGTACCACGTATCCTCGCGTAAATTTCTTGTGTTTCTTTTTGTTGGAAAAAAAGAAAAAATATAAAAACCCAAAAAACAGAAGAAGATAAAATGGGGTACTTTACTACTAACTCTTGGGAATAGTCCGATGGAGAATGTTTAAAATTATACAAACAATTTATAGATCGAATTTATTTTCGAAACGATTATAACGATCGCTTGTGTCCGAGGTATAGGGTGTAATAAAACAAAAAAAGAAATGAAAAATGAAATAACGAAGTGTTATAATCTTGTGAAAAAATTAAATTAAAAAAAATTTAACACCAACCTCAATATTCGCTGCCTCGATTGATTCACGACAGAGGTTGAGAAACTCTACTAGAAAATTGCTGATTGTGAGATCCTTGGTAAAGAACGATGACGATAGACGATTTAAAAAAAAAAAAAAAAAAAAAAAAAAAAAAACAGAAAGAAAGGAAAAAAGTCAAGATGAAAAAGAAAAGAAAAAAATAAGGCCCAACCGACTCGTGTCGCGAATATAATTTCTCTTCGTTGTTCTTCGAGCTCCAAAGCGTTACGGTTTCGCTCGATTTATCTTGCAAACCGTTTGATGACTGACTGTATTCTTTCGCGAACGCGGGTTTTGAGTAGTAGTGTCGCGTTTTTTGCTCTTCATATATATATATATATATATATATATATATATATATATATATAAACAAAGAGAGAGAGAGAGAGAGAAAAGATAGCCTCGTTGTCGTTTCTCGTTACGGAACAAATAGCAGATGAGACTTTCTTTCTTGTGGTCAATCGTCGGTTCCGGACGAATATCGACGAGAATAAGTACTTACGAGCTTGTTGTTTGTTTCTACATTGTCTGCCTCTCTTAATCTTTCTCTCTGGCTCTCTCCCTCTCTTGTAAAATGTCGATAACGTAACGAGACCTGTCGAGTAGTGTTATTACCCTTTTTTTTATCTTCTTTTTTTTCACCATTTTTCTCTTTTTTTTCCCTCTTGCATGCCCCGCTAGAGGACAAAAAACAAGAGACGAGCTTCCTGCGGTTTCAAAGAGCGTTCATGCGCCAACGTCGAAAGTAAAAACTAGTGTATCTGAATCAGTGGGTCGGTCGATTAACATCGATGATATATATATATATGTATACTAGGTATCTTTGTTACATCGATTTGTGGACAAAAGAATGCTTTTTTCTTTTCTTCTTTGTTTTTTGTACGGTGTCAAATGACCTCTCTCACTTTTGTTTCTTACATTTTGTTTTCTTTTTCTATCGCTTTATATATGTATTATTTTTCTGTTATTTTTTATCTTTCTATTTTTATTTATTTCTTTTTTTATTATTTATCTAATATCGTTTGTGTTTAGTCTTTTATTTTTTTTAATTTATTATTATTATTATTATTTTATTTTGTTTTTTTCTTTTTTTTTTTTTTTTTTTTTTTTTTTTTACTCTCGATAACAGAGAGTCCGAGTCTCATAATAGCGTTCGAGAGTGTTTGGATACATATGGGGGAAAGGGGTTGATGGAAGGGATAGTAGTAGTAGCAGGGGTGGAATTTAATGGCTCGATTTCGAATACCGATTGAACGACCCGACATGTTTTATTCTCCGAGGTCATCGCTTTATCGTGACGGACGAAAGAGAGAGAGAGAGAGAGAGAGAGAGAGAGATGGATAGACACATGCCATGATGGGGGATGGGATGGGGTTGAGGTTGGTGGTTGGTAGAAGAGTGTCGCTCTCGATGAGCGAGTGGGCGAAGCAGATAGTCGAGGCAATGATCAGCGTTCATTATTCCGGTCACGTGTAGTAGGCACGTCCATCACACAACCAACAGGACGACGACGGCGGGTTTGCGGATGGGTTAGAAGAACTCGCATCCGTGTCCGCACATGCGTGGAAAATCTGTCAATGGCTCTCTGTACGATCAATTCCTCTCGCACTCTCGTATTATAGTCATTCTCTTGGTATTCGAAGCTCCGTAACTTTAATCACGATCGACGATCATCGATAAATCATTCGGACGCGTTTATTGAACAACGAAAATTAAAGTAAAGTAATAAAAGAAGAAGAAGAAGAAGAAGAAGATAAGAAAGTGGGGGAGAAGAAGAAGAAAAGAACGAGAAAAGAAATGAAATAAAAATAAAAAGGAAGAAAGTTGATACGTAAAGAAAAAGAACAAAAGTAAATAAATAAACAAAAGGAAAATAATAGAAAGGAAAAAAGTCGATCCGTGTTATCTGCTATTGTTATCGTTGTTGTGATATTGATTGATCGATCGAAAATCTTGATCGCGTCTTACTTTCATATTAAATACTGAGGTCGTATTTATTCGACGATCTATAGCTTCATAGTTTTATTTTCTATCATTGCAATCATAAACAAAAAATACTTACTTCCAACTTGTGCGGGGGGGGGGGGGAGCGAGGGATTAACTAGCTAGACTGATCGATCGTATTTGATTGAACGAACAAAATTATTAGTACGAAGATACTTGCGAGTCAATTAATAGATTAACTGAATCGTTTCTTCGATTAACCCTCTAATAATGAATGTTATGCTAGTTTCGAGTTAATACTTGAAATTAATTTTATGTTTTTATTTTCTGAATCTTCGATTCTTTTCGAAATTTCACGCTACGTAATTTCTATTTTTTTTTCTTTCTTTTTTTTTTCTTTTTCGTATACATACTTTTATCGATTAGTTTTTTTTATTTTTTTTTTTTTTTTTTTTCTCAAATTCTTTTTCGATGATAACCTTCTTGTTTATATTGACCGATATAGAAAGATAGTAATTCCAACGATTCATTCTTGTTTGTTATCATCATTCCCGTAGTACTAAATCTCGTCTACTCTGGTCGAAGTAGCCATCTTGAATTTTGCTTATACATATGTACGTACGTATGTATTCGCGCTTTTCAGAGACGCGAATGCGTGGGCCGAGTTAACGGTAAAGTCTACCGGGAAAGAGATGATGGCGAGGGGAGGAAAGGGCCAGGAAAAGGAGGTAAAAGTACCGTGATCCAAGTTCGATCTAATCATAGTCACGTATCATTGGACGCACCGAACTGAAAGACAAAGGCTTCCTAACTGTAATAGAAAAGAACATTTTTCTTATATATCATATTATATTAGATCTAAATATTCTTTTTGTTTATCACTGGACACTCATATACGTCAGAATTATCAAAAAAATTTCTTTTTTAAATACTCATTTACGA
Source organism: Vespa velutina (assembly GCF_912470025.1). Taxonomy (NCBI): domain Eukaryota; kingdom Metazoa; phylum Arthropoda; class Insecta; order Hymenoptera; family Vespidae; genus Vespa; species Vespa velutina. The sequence continues at coordinate 3,158,146 of NC_062211.1, forward strand.
TAATATTTTAATAACTTATCTATAACTACTTTAATTACTCAAGTAATGTCTCGAGTTATTAACGATCGACGTACTTACTTTCGTTATGCTCGGCTGAAATCGCTCTTTCGCATTTTTAAAAGAAAAATCAAAATATTTTTTCAAATATAAATATGAAAATGATTTTTATGCCGTACTCTTTATCCAAATATCATTTTTCAATCGCTTAAAATACAATACAATTAAAGAGGAAAAAGCAATACTAATACCAAAAATTATACTATTCTGTTTTCAATCGTTATTAGTATCATCGTTTAACACATCGAGAATATTAAATTAAATTTCATCTCTGTTTCGTTTAAATAACCTTTGGGACTATCACATTCGAGGTTACGCTGAAATACGATAGCATCCGAAAAAAAAAAGTTGATGGTACAACAGCTTTGATAACGTTTGTTAAAAATGCTTTTACGGACTTTTCGAACGATTTTGTCAACGAAAGGAACTTTGAATTTGAAATTTAATCGGCATACGGGTCTCTTATAAATTATTCAATACTACGATAAATCCCCAATTACTCGTGAACATCACGAATCATCCTTGACATCGTCTCATCCATAATTTCTCTCTCTCTCTCTCTCTCTCTCTCTCTCTGTTCTGAGAGAATAAAATTAACGAAATTTGAAGGAGCTAAAAAATTTAAAAAGTTTAAAAAGCTGAAAAGGTTTAAAAATTTAAAAAGTTTAAAAAGTTTAAAAATAAGAACAACACGGCACCCATAGTGAATACTTTACGATTAATGAAAAGTACGAAGAAGAGCTTTTTATTTCTTTTTCTTTTTCTTTTTTATTCCTTTTTATTCTATTTTATTTATTTTTTTTTTTCTTTTCTTTTTGATCAAACGATTCCCTCGAAAAAAATAAATGACTTTTGGTACTTTTGAACAAACCCTTTAAAATGAATCAAAACGAAGCTGTTCTGTGTAATACGGGAGACCATTAAAAGCCTCGTTTTGACTCGACCCTTTTCGTGCTTCTACTTCTGCTGCTGTTGCTCGTGTAGAGTAGAATAAAGAAGAAGAAGAAGAAGAAGAAGAAGCAGAAGATGAAGAAGAAATAGTAGAAGTAAAAGAAGAAGAAGCAAAAGCAGAAGTAGAAGAACACGAATGCGAAGAAGAGAGAGATAGGTGGGTAAGGGAGAGAGAGGACAAGGATAGGTTTGAAGCTTTTTCATGCGTGGAAGAACGCAGCAACGAGATTTGCGTGGCCAAGGGCCATAAAGCCCTTCTGCATAAGCTTCTTGTAAAGAGAATTCCCGTCGAATGTTCGTGAATGTCTACTATACTATGCGGGAAAGTCTACGAGTGTATTCACGTGAGAAGCACGAACGATAGTAGCATATACACATACAGATATACATACATATACATAAATATATATATATATATATATATATATATTTATCTACTACTATCATATGTATATATATATATATATGTATGTATATATACAGTAGTAGTGTAGTGTCGATGGTAGTAGTGAAGCGGCGAACCCATTAGCGTGGATCATAAAGGTCCTCAACCTAGTGAGTCACTGCGGGTTAATAATTACTACCGAGGACCGTACTTGCTTCTCTTTACTCTCCACTCTTCTCTTCTCTTCTCTTTTCTTCTTGCACTCGGTCTCTTTCTTCTTCTTTACCTCGTCCAACGTTCGCGAATGCATTCAAAGTACCATATGACTCTCTTTTCTCCTCTCTATGTTAATAATCACTCGGTATAATCAAAGAAATATATTCAAAGGAAGGAAACTAATTAATTATATGTGTTTTTTGCGATCGTGCCAGCAAGATCGTTCCGCTGTTATTTTTTTTGTTTTTTTTTTTGTTTTTTTTTTTTTTTGTTTAAAACAGATAATTTTGTCAGTGATTGATGTAAAATCGTGATTGGATTTCTACGATTTCTATTATGGTGATTTATTTGTTCTTTTCTTTTTCCTTCTTCTTTTTCTTTTTTTGGTTATACTAGAAATTTTGTTCGATAATACTAAATATATATATATATATAACGAATGCTGATGTCGATTAATTTTATTATAGTTTTTTTCTTTTTTGACTTTTCACGAACGAAATGGGAAACGATCGTAAATGGAAAATTTGACGATAAAAAGAAAGAAGCGGACCTTAAAAATGCCCGTTCTGCGATATACGATACTTAACAATTTATCTGATAAAGTCTTGACAATAAAAAGCTTCAAAAGAGATCTCGAAATGTTGGATTACCCTGAATATGCATACATACGCTCTTTCAAAATACAATATTTGAAATAGCTGCAGTAATTAGCAGAATGCTAATAATAATAGCAATAATAATAATAAATCAAATGATGTGTGGCCTGATAGGATGACCTCATCGCATGGTTCCACACATACTAACACCACAAGCAAGATCAAAAGACAATAATAATAATAATTATTATTATTATTATTATTATAATGATGATCATATTAACGTAATGATAATAATACGTATTATTATAATAATTATAAAATGAATATATGTATATATATATATATATATATATATATATATATATATATAAAGGTAGTGATAATTTAACGTAATAATATTAATAATAATTTTGATAAAGATTATTTAATTGAAAATTTCGATGAATGATTTTAGTAAGTTACGCCATTGCTAGGAATGCATAAGGCACGCGGTATTCCACATTGCTTTGAAGAACAAGATTCAAAGAACGAGCCAGACCAGTATTAGGATAGTTCTCTTTCTGAAATGACGCGCCAGGTGCGCGTCACGCACGCGAAAACGCAGAAACTGTCTTTCGGGGACTCTGCTCTCTCTCTCTCTCTCTCTCTCTCTCTCTCTCTGTCTTTCTCTGTCTGTGTGTTCGATGAATTATATTTATAGTCGGTATACAGTTCTCTTTCTTTTTCTCTCTCTCTAACTCTCTTACTCTTTCTATCTCTTTCTCCGTCCCTCGTTATAACTCAGCGAGAAAATCGTCAGCGAGATCAGAGCAGAACAGAACAGAGCAAAGCAACTGGTTGGCGACCTTAAAAACTTTCTGTCGTAACGTCTAATAATAATACCTAATACATTTTACGCGATAACTCTAACAGATGATAAATTCCAATCTTACCATACCTCGGATATAATATTATAATCTATATCATATATATATATATATTTTTTTTTTCTTTTTATTAATAATTAATTCTAAGTATTTTCTTAAGTAAATTAAAATATTCGTATTTTCGATTATATGTATATTTTTTTTTTTTAATCGACAATCCTTTTTACAATACAGAAATCTATAAAAGTGTCATGGCAATGATCACCTTTAAAAATTATCATTACGATTTGTCCAATCGATTGTAATGTTTCCAATATATACGGTTTTGCGTGCGATCGAGGAAATAACAAATACTACTATCTCTAAGAATAAGAGAGCAAAAGATAGACATAGAATAAAAGAGAGAGAGAGAGAGAGAGAGAAATATAGCAGCTCCGCTTTAAAATTTATCGAGCGCTACTATCCGCAGCTGTAAAGCGTCTAGCTCCGATCTCCAGATACGATCGTTTGTTAGCTTTGCCTCTCTCTCTCTCTCTCTTTCACGAAGAGTTTAAAGTAGGGAGAAATGTAGAAAAGAGAGAGAAGGAGAGAAAGAGAAAGAGAGAAAGAGACAGGAAACAGGAAAAGGGAGCCCAAGGGTTGGAAAGAAGATGTGTATGTATATGTGTTTTTGTGTATGTGCGGATTCTCTACGCCATTGGGATGAGGAAGTTTGTTGCGAACTTTATGCGATTTTCGAGCAAGTCTGAAGAGAGAGATGGAATCGTGGTTGGCCGGTTTTATGGACCGTTTCGCTTTACTTTCGTCATAAAAATTCCTCGCACCCGTAGTTTCACCGCAAACTATTCCTCGAGCTGGATAAAAGGAGAAATAGAATGAGATAGATAAAGATAGAGAGAGAGAGAGAGAGAGAGAGAGAGAGAGAGAGAGAGAGAGAGAGAAGAAAAGCAGAACGAACGAACGAGTTTGTGTAATATCAACGATACGTTCTTTAAACTCCTATCCTCGCATATTAAAACTCTTTCAATTTTTTATCGATAACCCATGCTCGAAGTCTTTTATATCGTATTATCGCTGCAAAAGCTGGGGGACGAGTGAAACGAGTAAAAATAAATCCGTCCTTATCGGTGAAGAATAATTTCGTCGTACCGCATTAATTTTGTTAACAAGGTCAACAAGAGGGAATATAGGATAAAATCATGGAGTTAGTTGTCTACCTGCATATTTTACACGTGTGTACATTATCTGTTACTGTGTAAAATGGCTTTTTTCACAAAGTCGACAGGTGTTTCGTACTTCGTTCGTCGTTCGACTCAACACAGAGAGAGGGAGAGAGAGAGAGAGAGAGAGAAAAGGAAAATGAGAACGCAAAAAAAAAGAAAAAGAAGAAAGTGAAATAAAGTGGTATTACCTCGTACAAATGAAGTTACATTTTGACAACCGTACGGTTCGGTTAGCGTTCTCACGTGTGTCGGGTTAACTCGGCTTCGTTCGGTTCGACTCGTTGGTAAAGTAAATATGGCGGCTTATCGCCCTTTAATACCTCGAGGTCGCCTTTAAACACTCGACGATCCGATCCATTAATAGTGCCAGCTTAGGAGACGTCACAACGAGATGAAACAAGTTGAATTGGGTGAAAATCCATAAGAAGTTTGTTCTTTTATTTTTCTTTCTAAAGGGAAACAAAAAGATGAGAAAAAATAAGAAAAATAAAAAGATTAAGATTTTTCGTATCCTTTCGTATATTAATACGATCGAAAACGTTAATAAATTCTCAAGTGTTTCCAGTGATATTTTATATGTTTAATCCCTTTATTCGTCGATGTAGCGTAAAAATTAAATGGAAGAGAATGAAGATGAAGATGAAGAAGATGACGTAGTATGACGAGATGGTGACGACAAAAACGCTAAACTAAAAGACACCGGATACAACGAATATTTCAATTTCCTTTCAGAACGACTACACTGAATAAGAACAATAATCGCAGTTTCGCTAAAATTGTCGTAATAATTTCTTCGTTACACACACGCGATTTCCTCAAACGAGATTGCACCATTTATTTATTTATAATTCTTTTGTATCGCGATAATAGTTCGCAATATTTAAATCGGACCTAACTTTTTGTTGCTTAATCAATAATGAAATATTAATGTAATATTAAAAATATGCAAAACGATTAAAATCGTTAAAGAATATAGATATAAAATTGAAATCAAAACTTCATTTTAAAGTAACTTTTTAATAAAAATTTTTTTATAACGATTTATCGAGTATCAACCAACGTAAACTTTGACAAAATAAACGATCAAAAAAATTTCCTATTAGGAATAATTTCAATTCGGAAAAGTGTGAATGCCAACTAGAAATAACTAGAATTAAATTATAGTGGAACGAGGAAACGTGCCTAACGTTGTTCAAAGGTGTGCAGTTTTACCTGCTGCGGAGATAGTTATGCAGCTTTTAATCGCTTTATAGGATGCATGATAGAAGAGAGTTGGTAAGAGAGAGACAAAGAGAGAAAATATATACATATATATATATATCCATACTGAAAAGAGAGAGATACTTGTGTGCACGTAAAGGAGAGGCGTCTGGTGTTAAACGCAACGACAGAAACTGGAACAACCAGTTATTCGACTCGCATGTGGAGAACCGCCTCCATTCCTCTCTCTCTCTCTCTCTCTCTCTCTCTCTCGTGGACTTTCATCTCTCTTTGTCTTTGTCTTGCGCGAAGAAGTCTTCGCGACGAGAAGTCGCGTAGGTATTCCGGCTTCGTAAACACGAACGAAACGAAACGAAACGAAACGAATGTGAACGAGAATGTGAACGAGCAGAGTTAAGCGAGTGAACCAACGTTAGCCAGGAAACGCTTTTACCTCTGACAAATTTTTCTAAAATTTCTTTTGCATCCGTTGACTCGTGATTAACATCGAACCCTTTTCGTTTTTGTTTTTCTTGAAAATAGAACGGGGTTTATAAGATAAGAAGTTATAACAGAATAGATAAATGGAGAGAGAGAGAGAGAGATGAGATTAGTCTTTGGCACTACGAGATTACTGTGATGTAGTACACAATTATGAATAACCAATCGACGTAATTTAAACTTACATATGTGTCACCAAATGGTATTTACAGTCTGATCGAAGATATTAGAAACAGCTTATCAAATGATTCAATGAAGTAATCACGATGGAGGATCGACATTTTCGTTGCTCGGTTTGCTGCTTATAGTTTTATCGAAAGATTAAAGTATTTAAAAGCGTAGAAAAATGAATGAAAATTAGAAATACGATGGGTTTTTAAAATCGTCATAGTCGTCGTAGTCGTAGTCGTTGTTGTTATTGTTGTCGTCAGCCGGACATTTACGAGAGAAGAAGATCCTCTTCGACGTCGAGTCACGCTTCGTCACCTGGAGCGCTTATAGAGGAGTGGAAGCACGCCCTTGGAATCCAGAATTTCTTCGCACAAGTCTCTTTCTCTCACGTATACAAAGAAAGGAGTAAGAGTAGAAGGAGTAAGAGGCGGGACAGGGCGGGGGAGGGATTCTTAGAGGAGGAGAACCGGAGGGTGCGGAAGGGTGTCGCCAGTGTGTGGAGTACGCAGAGTCCCTAGCACGATGCCTCGCACGTTCCTGTGAAATGCCTGAGCGAGAAGGTGTCGCACATGGAATACCAAATATCATCGTCTTCGATCTTCTATCTTACTCTTTTATATGTGTGTATATATATACGCAGAGAAAGAGAGAGAGAGAGAGAGAGAGAGAGAGGCATACACGATACCTCCCAAATCCATCGGTGAATCTCATTAATTCCTAAGTCACGACGGCTAATATTAATATTAGAAAAGCCGCAGTGACTCGCGGAAGTTGCTAAGAGGGCCAACCGTAACCCCTCCCTTCCTTCTCTTTCTATCTAACGTAACCCTCTCTTCGTGACATCGTTTATAGCAGGAATAAGAGGATACGTCTAAGAGAGAACAAGAGAGATAGAGAGAGAGAGAGAGAGAGAGAGAGAGAGAAGAGATTGCGCTAAATTACAGAGCACGCTACGGATTCAGTAATTGGAGTAAGACCTAGCCCCTAACCGATCTTATCTTCACGAGGTAAATTAATCTTGAAACGTAACACTCCTACTTCGCGAGAGGCCTCGTCGACCAATTATAACGGTGAATTATCACGACCACTGGATCTTCGGCTTTTCTTCTTCGTCTCTGATCGAGACTGAACATCTTTTTTCTTTCCTTTTTCCTTTTTTCACTTGTTAATTTTCTTTCCTCTTTCTTCTTCTTTTCTTTTTTTTTTTTAATGTTTTTTTTTTTTTTGCTTCCTCTGATTTTTCTTTTTCTTTTTTTTTTCCTTCTTTTTCCATCAGAGATTGAAATCATCGTCGATAGTAATAAAACCAGAGACAGATACGTAATAAGAACATAGGAAAATCTTTTAGAAATGAAATATGTCGTCGTACGGCGTTGGTTCGTAATCGATGACGTTTATGTGTGCGTGTATGCGTGGATATGTATAATTAACAAGTTAGATAGGATCGTATAATATATTAACAGGGAAATGTAGTTTTATTTTAAAAGAAAGAGAAAAAAAGAAGGATACGACTATGTATGACGAGATCAGATCTCGAATAATATTCGTCATCGTTGTCATGTTCAACAAATGTTTTTCGACGATACCATCGATTAGATCGATAAAAAATTAATTAAGGTTATCAATTTTTTCTACTTCGATTGAGAATAAATTTTATTGATCGAAATCGTGATCTAAATATTTTTGAGTCAAGGAAAAATAAGTCAATTGATACGCAATAGCATAAAATTTGTCTTTATTCGGATCTCTGCTTGAATTCCGAGAAAATCTTTCCATGTATTTTCAGTCAGACAATTGAATTTTTTTTTTTTTTTTTTTTTTTTTTTTTTTTTTTTTTTTTTTTTTTGAAGATCTTTCCTCGGAAAAAAGAGCACGCTACGGATTCAATAATTGGATTTATTTAAGGAGAAAAAAGATGAAAGAAATGAAAAACAAAAAAAGAAGATGAAAAAAATACGCATATGACTATGTATGACGAGATTAAATCATCAATAACTTTCATAATAGAACAAAGCTAAAGCCGATTATAATACATAATAAATAAATCTTAATAAAACGAGCATGACAAAAGAAAAGACAGCTCTAACAAATAAATCGTAATAAAAATGAAATGAAGTACATTTTTGTTACGAATTAAATTTGATTTAAAAAATCACATTTTTATCATCCCTTTTGTGGGAACTGTATAACAAAATTTTTAATGGACGCTTTACAAAAAAAAAAAAAATAAAAAAAGTAGAGAGAGAGAGAAAGAGAGAGAGAGAGAGAGAGAGAGAGAGAGAGAGAGAGGGAGAGAGATTGACGTAACGAAAATCGCATTAGATTTAACGCGTATGTCGCCTATAGTAAACTAATGGCAATGTCGAGAATCGTGATGAGAAATTCAAGGGAATGTTCGTTATGCATAATGCACTATTGGTAGCACGCACCCGACCCGTGTAATACCGAACGAGCTTGTTCTCGAGTTTGCAAGATGGTGGTGATGGTAATAGCAAAGGGAAGCGGATAGGGGAATAAGGGCTGGAGAGGGGCGAAAGAGGGAGGGATTGAGAGATGAGGGAGAGACCGGACATTTATCTCCGTTAGGAAGTTCATCGAATATGTTCGTCCATCGTTCATGTGTGCTTTGTGCACTCACGTCGACGTCCTTACGACCAACCAATATTGTCGCTTAAAGCACGATATCTCCGAGCGGATAACAGAGGATAAAATCAATTTTTTTTTTTTTTTTTTTTTTTTTTTTTTTTTTTTTTTTTTCTTTCTTTTTTATTTCAACAAACTGTATAATAAAGAAAGAAAAAAATGTTGAACGAACTATATATGGTAATATAATATATAAACGTTGATAAAATTAATTTGTTTTTATATCTTTTATTTTTTCATTTTATTTTTTATTAAAAGAAAAAAAAAAAAAAAAAAAAAAAGAAAACTGTTTAATGTACGAACGTTGGTAGAATCAATTTTTTTGTTTTTCTTTCATTTTTTCATTTTAGCGAACTGTATAATGTATAAACAATAAAAACGTATCGCTTAATCCATATAATAAATGATTTTTTTGTTCGTTAAATAAATAAACAGAGACATTCGTCGAACTGGATGAATTATCATGTTACGAAATCAAAAATAGAAAGTGCGTTACTCTCTTTGATTCGAACAAACCAGACACAACTCTTAGTCGTCGTAGTAATCTCTCTCTTTCTCTCTCTGTCTCTCTATTTCTATTTCTAACTCTATCTCCCTCTCTTTTTTTCTCTTAATACATGATTCACCGTGTTTACGTCGAGGGAAGAGAAGCAGGTAATAACGAAAGTCGAAGTTTGACCTGCCCCGAGGCATTCTTTTGCGAAAGAGAAAGATAGAAAGAGATAGAAAAAGAGAGAGAGATAGAAAAGTCCCATTATACACGAGAGACCTCTTTTCAATTCTTAGAGAGTTAGCCTTCGAACGAAAGGGAGAAAACAAGGACTCGAATTCAGCAGCTTAGGCGTCGTAATCTCGGCTATTGTGCCATTCCGAAGCTTCGTCACGCGTATAATGAGAATTGGTTCTACCAGTACAATCACGATCTCACTACTATCGATGTTTGTTGTGTGCGTTTATGTACGACGAGATTGAGAGAGTCTCTAACTTTGTAATCTCGATCAGTTGATTAAACACAGGAAAATCACTCGAACGGATACGTCAATGTACGTATGTACTTTCGTATTTTCTCTCTCTCTCTCCCTCTGTCTGTTTAGATATACTTTGATTAGATAACGTTATCATATTTTTTTTTCTTTTTATTTTTCTTTCTTTTTTTTCTTTTTTCTTTCTTTTTTTTTTTCTTTTTTTTTTTTTTTTGCTTTTGGCAAATGCTTTTAATGATTATACTGTTTGGTCATACGAAACGTTCTTAATAAATATAATAACCCGTTATATCTAATTATATCTGTGTCAAACTCTTTCGTACTAATTCGATATCCACCGATCTTTCACGTCTCTAAAACACATCCAATTTTTTTTTAACCTTTTCGCGATGGAACGTGTCAAGGTTTTCATCGTCAGATTAACGATTCAACGTAATAAGACGGAATTGTTATAATTATTACATTTACTTCACCGGTACGTTAATACTAGGAAAGATAATACCTTACTATATTCTAATATATGACAGGTTGTACAATTTTTGAAGGAATGAAGAAAAAAAGAAAAAATAGAAGAACGAAAAAAAAGAAGAAGATATATCTTTACGGAAAATTAAATTTCTTACGTAATAATCCCACGTTGTCTTATCAACGCAACGATAACACAACGAAAGTCAGATTCTTTTTTCTTTTCTTTCTTTCTTTATTTCTTTTTTTTTTCTTTTTTTTTTTTTTCTTTCTTTTTTTTTCCTTTTTTTATTTCGATAAGATACACGCTCTCGATGAAGAGTACCGCTTATCGAACGTTCTCACCTCTCTTCCGCATTTCTCACCAACCAACGAGATAATAAATAAGGATAAGTGGATAAAGAAAGAAAGAAAAAAAGAAAACTGTAATATCACGGACAATGAAAAAGAAGAAAAAAGAAAGAAATTCATATATATATATATATATATATATGTATATATATATATATATCGAGTCATCCTCCCCCGCGTTTCCCGGAAGTCCTCGTGTCACGTTCCCGACAGTCAGACACGCCGCCGACGTTATCACGGACTACCACCACCCGATACGATAAAGGAACACGCGAGAAGGATAGAAACGGAAAAGGGAGACGCGTCGGGTATTTACGAAGTAGTCTGCAACAAAATGCGACGCTCGGTGATAAGAATTTCCGAGTGGTGTTGATATTCATATTCAATATACATTACGAATAACAGGTTGATTGCAAATTTATTGGACCGATCGAATGTCTCGTTTGTTGGGGACAATAGAAAAAAGTAATACCTATTATAATGATAATGATAATAATAATAATCATATAATTCACCCTTAAAACTATTAAACGATTTAAATGTACAAATCTTTACGTCATAATTGATAATTATGAAGCTCAATGAAAAATTAAAGAAAAATAAAAAATAAGAAACAATAAAGAGAAGAAAAGGAAAAAAAAGAGAAAACAGGGGGAAAAAAGGAAAAAAAAATAGAAATACCAACTTCCCTGGCTCTCCTTAATAAGAACATGAACAAGAACAAGAAAAAAAGGATAAAAGAAGAAGAAAAAGAAGAAGTAGAAGAAGAAGAAGAAGAAGAAGAAGAAGGAAGTTCTCAGGCAGGATCAAATAACGTTGGACGAGAGTGAAGATCTCTCTGTAGAAAAAGAGAGAAAGAGACGGAGGTCAGGAACGGTGTTGTCCCCGCTTTCATCCATGCTCTGCGGTCTGGGGTCTTACTGCTCTTACATACATATATATAGATATATATATTTCTCTCTCTCTCTCTCTCTCTCTCTCTCTCTCTCTCTCTATCTATCTATCTATCTCTTTCTCTCTGACGAACACGCGAGCGAGGAGCATACACGTCGTAGTTATGCGTTACACATGCGCGAACGGACAGGACACATGGCATAATACATAATATCCAAACGTAGGTAGGCGCTACATGTCCGAGTAAATGGGACCTCGAACCTGTCGAACCGGTTTCCTCCTCTTTCATCTCCTCCTCCTCCTCCTCCTCCTCTTTTACTTCTGCACCACCTTCTTCTTCCTCTTCTTCTTCTTCTTCTACTGTCGATGTTGGTGAGCCGGTCGACCGACCAGTGGTTTCTACCTCTTTCTATATTCCTCTCTCTTTCTTTCTTTTTCTCTCTCATTGGTCGTTTCTTTACCGCTTCGACGACGGTCGACCATCGCCATCGGCATCGGCATCGACCATCACCCTCTTCTTCTCTGCCCACGGCTGTTACTCCAAAGAACTCTCAGCGAGCTGACTCCAAGATTCACAGGATATATTCCTACCTTTATTCAGGGACGCACCCTTTGATTCTTGATATTTTCAATCTTTTCTTCGATCATTCTTGGCAATGTTTTATCGTCAAAGTTTAAATTCGTTGATTAATATAAAATTAAAATTATCGACAATTATTTCAATACCTATGTAAGGTATAATCTTCTATATATCAATAATAAGATAAGATAAATGAGATATATATATATGTGTTATGAGATATTTAAGAAGAGATATATGTAGATTATAACGTTAAGATTTCCGACATTTATTGCACTATATTAAAGCGTATATCTCGTATCAAAAAGATACATGAGATTAGATAAATAATATAAATTTCGAAAAGATATTTAACAAGAGAAATATTTTTGATAAATAACATTGTAATTATCGACAATTATTCCAATATGTGGCTAAAAGAAAAGAAAGAAAAAAAAAAACGTAAGAAGAAATGGAAAGAAAAAAACAGAAAGAGGAATTTTTTTCAATTAATCATAATTCACATATCTACGGATATATCTAATAGAAAAAGTCGAAATATGTTTTGAGAGAATATGTTGTAGCATTTGAAATTAGACATTTTACATAAAAACCGTCGAAACTGATCAATCATTTTAACTACTTGATAAATCTAGTGTTAAATTAGTTATATCTCTTGAATTTTTGTTTATTACACTATATCGTCATAATTCGCAACATAAAATAAATTTAATAGACAGAGAGAGAGAGAGAGACAAACCATCGTAAAGTAGAAATATCAAAAGTTATAACAAACAGGTACTCCACAATAATTAATTACAATTTCTCGAATAAAGACGTTCAAACATGAACTTGTCTCAACATTTACATTTAACCAAGGTATTGTAAATGTAAATTCGTCGTTATCGTCGTTCGTACTGCTACATTATTTCCATAAAATGAATTCAAAGGAGAGAGAAATAGAGATAAACAGAGAGAGAAGGACAAAATATCAAAGTACAAATATCAAAAGTTATATCCATAATTCAACTCAATAATTAATTACAATTTCACGAGTTAAAGACGTTCAAGCAGACGTTCAACTTGCTTAAACGAATCAGCATGCCTGGGTTCGATCGAGAAAGTATTTTAGGTTGTTCACAAAGGTTCGACTAATTTCGATTACACCCTATAATCTCATCTTCTGCAGTACGCGTTGACTGACCGAGGCTAAACTTTCCTGTTACGTCTCTACTATCTCTATTCATCTATCTCCCTCTCTTTCTCTCTCTCTCTCTCTCTTACTCTCTGTCTCTCTATCTTTCTCTTTCTAACTTTGGACGTCGATTCATCCGCCCCTGAAAGTTCTCCAGTACATTTCTTGTCCCGTACAGTCTGCCTGCGGGAACACAGAGACCCCCTTTTCCGCTTATACATAAGACCGTCTGTTGAATGTGTGAATATATAAGCTCACAGACACACACACACACACACACATATATATATATATATATACATATACGGAAATGTACTACGGAAGATGGGACAAAGCACACGAAACTCGGAGGATCGTTTCCGTGTGTTCGTACGATTCGACGTTTCCTCTCCTTTGTACAGCAACTCTCCTTATTTGGTCCTCCAATCCCTCTTCCTATCCCCTTTCTCTCCTCTTTCTTTTCGTGGTCAACCCTTTTCGTACTTTACAACTTTTCTCTCTCTCTCTCTCTCTCTTTCTCTCTCTCACTCTTTTTATGCACGTTGTGTTTTATATATATCGCTCTCGTTTTCTATACCACAGCATTGTTTCTCTCTCTCTTTTTTCTTTCTTTTTTAAACGCTCGTTTCTCGTTTTGCCGCGCATATATCCCCGCGGACACGAGTTACTCTTAAAATGTTAGTGAGCGAGCAGCTACCGGAGTTGTAAATGAAAAAGAAAGGAAAAAGAGAGAGAAAGAAATGAGATCAATGAACGTGGTACTTGAAAGAAAACTGAAACTTTTTCTCTTTTTTCCTTTTTTATTCTGAAACATTTATTTCTATTTTTATCTCTTTCTTTCTCTCTTTTTTGTCCCGTTATTTCATTTATAAAAAGGTTCAATTTTCATTTTTATATTATACTATTATCATATTTATAATATGAGGGATATGTGAGTTATTAATCTAATTAAATGAAGACTTATTAATCTGTATTAAAAAACAAAAAGAGAGTATAAATTATATTAAAAAATAAAGGATCTATTGATATGAAGTAACAAATTAATTTTGTGTCAATAAAATTAAATAAAACGTAGAAAAAAATAAAGATGCATGATATAATTCAAAATGAATCGTCATATATATATATATATATATATATATATATATATATGTTTTTTCTTATGCTTTATTTCATTTTATTACGCAAAATTATAAAGAATCGAACTAATTTTATTCAAGTAATTTTATATAGACGTAATAAATCTTATCTGCCCGTCTGTTTGTCTGTCTTTCTCTTTATCTCTCTCTCTCTCTCTCTCTCTCTCTCTCTCTCTCTTTTTCTAATTTATTTGCCAGCCTTAATTATAGAAACACTATGTTAATCGAACAAAACTTTCCAAATTAATCTAAAGTTATTTGCTAATGATAATTATACACAAATCTTATCTTTTATTACTTACTCGAGTATCATTTACTCAAAATATATTTTTATCGAAGGAATAACGACGAACCGAAGGCAAAAGGAAAAAAGAAAAAGAAAGAACAAAAGATAAAATTATCAAGTCTAATTCGAGTTATCGTAAATAGCTTTATCGGGCATATCTCCGAAGTTGAATTCATTAGGAGGATTAGCTTCAAAAAAATCACATATCGACATAAAAATTCCGATAGTGAAGAGATCAACGATGAGTCATTATTTTTGAAGAGGATACAACAAATATAGGAGGTCATAAATATTGTTTTGTAAAAGAAAGATAGATAGATAGATAGATAGAAAGTAATAGTAGTAGTATAGGCAATGTTCATTTCGTTATCGAATCTCTCTTTCTCTTTCTCTCTTCCATGAACGATTACGTAGAAATAATTAGTTCGTTGGATTCTTTACCATGCACATCATGGTGTTCACCCTTCGTTGAATTTTCTTCTTCACTTCAGCATCGTTGAGAGATGACGATGCTTTCTCTCTCTTGACCTTGAACGATACTCCAGAAGAAAGTATCCGACGCGACAATGCTAAATTGGAACTTTATTGGCTCTTAATGATACTTCATTCCACTCCTCTATTTTCATTTCTTCGTTTCTCTGCGATCATTTCTTCGATCTCGATGGATCGTAGCTTCATGCTATTCAAGATACACTTACATAATATCTCGATTCGAATTCTTTTGATTCGATCTTTCGTAAAACGAGAAATTATTGACGTTCTTTGAAATCTCGATAGTAATTTTTAAGTAAAAAACCTCAATGTATCTTTTTTATTACTTATTAATAAGTTAAAGGGATTAAGTGTTTCGAAAAAAAAAAAAAAAATTTCTTTTTGCTTTTGAGATGTATTTATATGTTACCTGTTGATGTAGCATTTTTTTTGTTCTTTTTCTTTCTTTTTTTTCTTCTTTGAGACTACTTAAAGCACTGACATACTTAAGTATTTATATCTACATATACGTTTAAGTAATTTATTAACCTCACTCGAAGGCTTCGTTGGCATAATAGATATCTATAATATTTTAATAATATGAGAACATATTATACTGAAGCACGATATTTACGACTTAGATTTATGCATGTATAATTAAATACAATGTAACAAAGTTGATTTTTATAATCCGGTTTATCTTGTTTTCGAGTTGTGTTAAAGTCAACAAATTTGTTTAATAATTGACGCATATATATATTTATATATACATATATACATTTTTTTATGTACTCTTATTATGTACATGCATCTACGTATAAATAATTTAATAGATTATCTCTGAAGCATAGTAAACATCTGTAATATTTTAATAATACAAGAATATTATTATATCAAGAAACCCGACTGATATTATATATACGTATAATAATTATAGTATAAGTAAAGTGACTTTTATTTTACTTTTTGAATTGGATTAAGATTGATGATGTTTTTTTTTTTTTTCTATTATTATTTTTTTTCTTTTCGCAATACTCCCAATACATTTATTATTCATCCGTATAAATAATTTACTAGCTTTTATCGAGAAAGATTCGTTAGCATAAACATCTGTTTTTTTCTCTCCATCTAATGTATCAAACTCATTGGACAGCTAGTAATGATCTCGAATTAAATATATTCAAAGAACAACCAAGATACTTTTTCTATAACACCGATTCCGGAATTAATTAGACATGACCGACCAGGTCAAGCGACCCTTGTCAACCTTTTGCGGAATTCTCTCCTTTGTATTTATTTATTTATTTGTTTCTTTTCTCTTTTTTTTCTCTCCATACTCCTCGTTCTTATTTTTCTCTTTTTTAAACAGGCAAGGAGCTTGCCTTGGCCTTTTACCGATTACGTTTTTACGATTGTTGTTCAACTTCGTCGTCATTCTGAATCACACTTTGAAGAACTCACACGCATAAACGTATGAATATAAACTTATGTCTTACTCTCTCTCTCTCTCTCTCTCTATATATATATATATACATATGTATATATGTGCGTGTGTATGTATAAGTACATACATACATGTACGAAATATAGAGCAGCGAATTCCTACATTTGCCTTTCAACGATACTAACCAGTTTTCCATTTCGTTCGAATCGATGAGTCACTCTATTCTTCCTCGTCTCTCTCTCTCTCTCTCTCTCTCTCTCTCTCTATATATATATATATATATATCCTCTTTCTCTCTAGCGTAAAGGACTCGTTAAAAGTTATATTTACCAGATATGGTAACTTATGATTTCGCTATCCCAAGGCATACTACTTCAAAGCCACATACCTATCCTCGTTGAGAAGGATAGACGTTGTTCTTGTGTTGTTGTTGTTATGATAGTAATAATAGTAGTAGTAGTAGCAGCGTTCATCGTGCAGCGAGTTAGTCGTTACGGTAGAACGACCAAGACGAGTTTCTATTCTTCTGATGGCTTTAAGGAAGAATAAGAATAAGAATAAGAATGAAAAGAAAAAAGAAATAGAATAAAAAGATTGCCATAGACTTGCGTATTATCATTTATCTTCTTTTTTCTTTTTTTTCTTCTTTCTTATTTTTCTTTTTTTTTTTTTTTTTTTGTCATTGCTTACTCTTATGGATCGTTTCTTTTACCGTTAATTCCTAATATAGCAATCACTTAATTAAATATGTTTCCTTGAAACTATTTTGAGAAATTTATAATATCGAAAATTATCGAAAATTTCGATTTAAACACCACGACAGGTGTGTTACCATATGTAAGTTACCATAATACGCTACGCTATATATATATATATGTATATATGTATATATTATTTCAAGGATATTTACTGTAGGAGAGGATAAAGAGGGTGGACTTAATGGGCTAAATAATTCGAGTAGATGCACTCGAGATAGAAGCTTCTACGGACAGCTCGAGGGACGGTAATATATCGTTTCTCTAGCAACGCGTTCGATTCGATCTCGATGAAGGGGAAGACACCTTGGTTACGAGTAGAACAAGCTTGATATCTCTCTCTCTCTCGTTTTCTCGTTTTCTTTCGTTCTCTTTCTCTCTTTCTCTTCTTGCGTGCCGAGCCATCTCAACGTGATTTATGGTAGAAACGGATGCCAGCCGACCCCCTTTTCAGAAAACCAACTCTGAAGGATTCTCTTTGGACTTTCAGTATTACACACATCCCACTCTACTCTACTCTACTCTTTACCCTTCTCGTTTCAACGACCATTCGTCGTTTCGCGTGGTCGATTCTCTTAATTAACCAGGCTGAGATAATCAGACTGATTTCGCGTTCTACGAAACGATCCGATTATTTTCGTAGATGTTAATGCAAACCTTCTTCGCGTATATATATATATATATATATACATTGATTGATTGAATTTAATATATATATAATATTAAATTCATATAAGTATATCTTATAATAACAAATACAATGTATACAATATTAATACATATTTAATATTAAATATACTTATCGCAGTATTATTATTGCAGTATAGTTTAATAAAAATTTACAATATAATATTTATCGATTTAAAATTTGATAAACGCACATCCAATTAAATAAACATATTTAACTGCAGTGCCATTTAATAGGTTATTTAATATTACCGTGCAAAACATTCCAAAAAAAAAAAGAAAAAAAAAAAAAAAATGAAAAAAAATTTCATGTTTTATTTATTGAACGCCTTTTTTATTAAACGTCTGATTTTAATGAAGAATTATAAATTATTCTACATATCTATGAATTATACCAAGGTCGATAGAGCAATTTCTTTACCGAATCCTTTTATCCAATAGCATGCAAGAATTATTACGTTCCTGTACCTTTTCTTCGACAACTTGGATGTTCACGATCCAAAGATATCGCGTTCGTGACGATAAAAACTAGCATTGAGTCATCGTAGCCAATCGTGCCGGAGGAAAGAAAAGAGGAGGGCGAATGAAAAAGAGAAAGAGCGAGAGCAAGAGAGAGAGAGAGAGAGAGAGAGAGAGAGACAGAAAAAAAGTAAGAAGAAAAAAAGTTGGTTGAGTAGGGTGGGATGGGATGAGAGGGTGGAGGGAGAAGGGGTTAGGGCAGACCACAGACAATAAAACCGTTGCTGATGTAGATGGTATTGCTGGTGTTGCTGGTGTTTGCTGGTTGTACCAGCCCAGCTTCTCTTCGAAGACTCCACGACTTGCGCAACATAGTTGCCGTTCTTTTTTCTTCGCCTTTTTTTCTCCTCCTCTCTCTCTCCCTCTCTCTCGCTCTCCTCTTCTTCTATTTTATCTCCCTTTCTCATGCCTCGTTTTATAACGTGTAAACCCGTTTTAAAGAAGGCGGAACAGAGCAACGACTACGACAACGACGAGTCCGATTCGATTGGGAACGATCGTAAAGAATGATTCGTCGACGATTCCATAGATCTCCTTGGGAATTCTCTTGAATCGATCGATTTTGCTTACTCGACGCGACGTGTTAAACTATCTTTTTCTATCTATTAAGTCGTTCCGCTCTTTCCTCCACCTATTTTCTACTTCACCCCTTAGCCTAGATTCTCGTCTAGATAATTGACCGATAAAAGCGTTCGTTTAATTTTTTCTTCAATATCATAAAAAATCATATCAATACGAATTCGTGCGATATAGATCGATGTGGATATTAATCGATTTTTGTAAGAGTCCTCGTAATTTTTTATTTCCTTTGTATCTTATCTAAAGGTATTCTTTTAAACGTAGACACTCGTTTGAATTACGATTGGTAAATACATTCGAGTTATTCGTCCAATCGAGTCGGTACAAATTTTGTAATTGATCATTATTAATTAGTACATTGATAATATTGATAATTTAGTACGATATTTTAGTTTATGTTTTATCGAATCATCTTTTAGTCTAGATTCTCGTTTCGACGAGATAAATAATAAATTTATTTATATTGTTCGTTAAATCGATTCAATACGAATTTATAGTCGATCGTTGCCATTTTAGTGTGCTAATAATTTTCATAATTTAGTACAATATTTCAGTTTATGTTTCATCGAATCATCGAGAGAGAAAGAGAGAGACATATATACCTGCAGGTTACGTCAGGTTTTTTAGACCATTCCTTTATTCTTGGAAAGCAGGTAGCTAAATAAGACAAAGAAAGAGAGAGAGAGAGAGAGACAGGAACAGACAGACAGACAGACGAGAGAGAGAGAGAGAGAGAGAGAGAGAGAGACGGAGAGAGAGTGAAATGAAAGAGGGTGAAAATCCAAGTTCTTGAACAAGTACACAAGATCCTTTCGTGACGTGTAAGAGAAAGATGAGACGTCTCTGCAAGAGGTCTCCATCCCTTCGAAGAAAAAGAAAAACGATTCATGGGTGCCACGTGAATCCCCTTGGAATGCATCGAACCCGTCTCTCGTCCTGACCCTTCGGGGTTGTCGAAACACACCTACATAGCTTCCTTTTGCTCTTTTATCATTCCTCTATTTCGCCCTCTCTCTCTCTCTCTCTCTCTATATATATATATATATATATATATATATATATATATATATATATATATATATATATAAATCACTTTCTCTCTCGTTCTGTCTCTGTCTATCTGTCTCTCTATCCGTGTTTGTATATGCGCGCGCGCGCGTGTGTGTGTGTATATGCGTGCCTTCGTTTCGCACCCTCAACCTTCCTCTTCCATTGTGTACACAGCTTTGGTTCAGCTGACACAGCTGCTCCCTTCCTCCCGTCTCGGCTTCGTTCATAGAAAATTATACGATATCTCTGTCCTTTTCCATTCTTGGTAACATTATATTTTCCTTGTCGATCGAATTAAATCGCTGAAGGGGACAGTGCGCCATTTAAAGGAACGATTTTCTTTTTCTCTTCTTTTCTTTTCTTTCTTTTTTATTTTGATTATTATTATTATTATTATTATTATTATTATTATTAATTCATTATAGCAATTAATTAATTGACGTTAAACAAAAAAAGTCTGGTTGAATGGAAATTGGTGAATTAATACGAAAATTATTCCCAAGGAATCGAGATTATTTATTTTTGCTATTCGTATTTATTATTAACAAAAATTTTTCCTCGAGTTTCTATATCGTAATGTTAATTTAACAAAAAATGTAACTTTATTATTTTAACTGAATAACACTTTTTCTCTTTCTCTCACTTGAAATAAAGTTTAACTTTTCTCTCCTGTAATAGTAATATCATAGATAGAGTTTTAGAATCACGAAAAAAATACGAGTCATTTAGTCGACGATGTTTTTATACGGGCGCCAGCATTATTCTTACACATATTAACACACGGAGTTATACACGAAACATCCACGCGTACACATATATGCAGAAGCTCGCAATAACATAAATTTACCTTTAATTGAGAATGCATTAACATGAACAAAGTTAAACAATGAATTATCTTTTGTTATTGGAAAACAATTCTCTCTCTCTCTCTCTCTCTCTCTCTATCTCTCTTGCTCTTATTGGTGGAAGAATATCGGTCAAAGGTCAAATAAGACACCTAAGTTACGTTAACGTACTCTTTTTATCTAGTTAGTTAATGCGGCCTAGTAATGTAAGTTTTTTTTTTTTTTTTTTTTTTTTTTTATATCAAATATCTTCAACCAATCGTTAACGCATGTCGTCGTTACGAGAAGAAGAAAAAAAAAAAGAATCAAACATTTTCGAAAGAAGTAAAATATTTTCATAGAAATATCCTTCATTTTATTTTATATCATTTGATAAATAACAAAGTCGTATAGATGTCTCCTCTTCGCGTCAACGAAAAGGAACGAAAAAAAAAAAAAAAGATAATCGGAGAAAAATAAAATCGTAAGATTCTTGTTTTTAATCATCTCGATAATTTTTAGAGCTTAACCGATAAGTATAAGAAACCCGATGTATATGTGTGTGTGTGTGTAAAAAAGAGAGAAAGAGAGAGAGAGAGAGAGAGAGAGTGTGATGTTATATCGATCGTAAATTCTACTTTAATACCGACAAAGAAAGATAAGTATAGAGGGAGGGGAGGAGTATTAGTGAGGGAGGGACGATACTGTTACGTACTTGACCGAAGCTATAGAAAGTGGGACTCTAAAGTATAATAATGAAAGACGGCTTAGGTGTGAATCATACAAGAGACTCATCGAGGGAAAACGAGTACTTTTTTTATCGTCACGGTTACATGCTATTTCGTGATACCTGATATCGAAAAGAAAAGAAAAAAAGAGAAAAATGAAAGAAAGAAAAAAGAAGAAAAAGAGAGGAAAAAAGATAATAATAAGAGACCATAAAATTCAAGTTAATACCAAATTTTCCTTCCCTCTCTCTCTCTCTCTCTCTCTCTCTCTTTTCTTCTTCTTCTTATTCACTCATTGTTTCACCATTATCAATTTTGCTACTTGCGTATATCACGATATTGCCTTAATCGGCTAAGCTCCTCTATATATAGACTTATCGTTAACGATAACGAATCGTGTTATGAACGATGTAAAAAAAAATTTTGCGTAAATAGTCTCGCGAAAGATAATAAAACGAAACGATGATAGGTTATTGTCGGTTAATATAAATAGAAAAATGCTCTTTTCCTTTGAAACTATTATTTCCTTGCTCTATTTACACAAACAATAATGATTTAGGTATATAAGAGAGAGAGAGAAGAAAAAAATATACAAATATATTAAAATAATTTTGACTGCAATTGTTACATAAATACATATACATATATATATATATATATATATATATATAAAAAATTCATATCATACGTATATACATGCATAAATGTATCTAATCTTCTAACATGGCATTTATAATAATTCACATGACTATTTACCAAATGGAAAATATGTATGAGAATATAATGTGTTCGACGGAAGTGACAGACAGTGACCGGTTTATTTCGACCTCGCGGAATACTAATCGTGAATAGAGTACTAAGAGAATGTAATTTCTCTGCCTCTCTCTCTCTTTCTCTCTCTCTCTCTCTCTCTCTCTCTCTTTCTAGGGTCATCGGTCCACGACGAATAATCATCGTCACGCTCGCGACGTTTCGTTTCGAATATCGAAATAGATTCATAATTCATAGAGTGGCGTGAGCGCTCGCGCGTTTCCTACCGAGTGCCAATACATTATGCAACACGCTTCAAGAGTTATGTACACTTATATATGTATATACATATATATGTTTGTATATATATATATATATATATGTATATAATACAATATATCGCTCGAGAGAACACGTGTGATGTCGTACTCGACGAACGCAAGCAACCAAGCAAGCTGCCGGCAACTCAGCTCCAGTTAAATGTAACACTTACATAAATATACGTCGGTAATATAACTCGTTAACTTCAAAGCGAGCCAACATAACTATTCCGTTTTTTTTCCTTCTCTTTTTCCCCCTCCCCCTTCTTCTTTTATTTTCCTCCTCTTTTTTTCCCTCTTCTTGTTCCTTTCTTTTTTTTCTTTTGTTCCTTTTTTCTTTTCTTTTTACGCTCGATAAATACACCAGCTCGTCCCGGCGATAAATCGATCTTATCTCGGTACTCATTGTTAGCAACATGCTCCTCTCATGCTGCTCCCCCTTTCAACGATTACTTACAACATTTTTCTTCTACTGTTTCATTTATTAATATTAATTTATTTCAATGTATTCCGATAAATTGTTTGACCTTCGACGACATCTCACAAATGCAATATTTTCGTATTTCCGATAATGCTCGCAATTAAAAGACGGGGATCATTCTTTGAAAATAATAATTCTTTGAATTTGTTCATTGTCGTATGTAGAAATAATCAGAGTATTTACTTACATTGGCACATGGTTAATGGCCAAAAATTTCTCGTCGTTCTGTTTGCATTTGCACAAAGAATCGTTCGATTACGATAATAAATTTTTATCGCGATGTCGTCGAACGTATCGCGATAAAATCGTATAATCCTCGTGGTTATGCGCGATCGTTCAATGAAAATTGATAGATATAAATTTTAAAGGGAGGAAGAGAAAAAAAATGAAGAAAAAGAAAAAGAAAAAAAGGATGTCAGCTCTGAATTAAAGGCTTATTTTTACGACACCTTTTATATATATATATATATCCCCGTACAAAATGACCAGAATCGATACGACACTGTGAATGGGGAATAAATGAAAAAGAAAAAAATAAAGAAGAAAAAGATAAAAAACAATTCGATATCTCACGGGAGAGATACAAACGATGGAAATAGTTAAACGATTTGTGGATATCGTCGGAAGTTAGGATTTTAGAGATCAATTTTAAAGAAAAACTATTTATTTAAAATCTCCCTAGAGATTTAAATAGAGAAAGAGATGTATCGTCCGGTTGAATTCTTCTCTCTCTCTCTCTCTCTCTCTCTCTCTCTCTCCCTTTCTCTTTATAAAAATGAATGCCATCGAAGAAAGGAAGATGAGAAGAATTTGCTAAGAGACCGTAGAGACGAGCGAAAGAATAAAAAACCCGTTTTGCCGTCGACGAGACAACAGGTTTCCCTTCGATCAAATTCCTCCTAATTCCACGATTTCGTGGATGTCGTGATGTTGAAACGAGTCGTAGATCTATTTTTCGTACGATCGCCCAAATAAAATAGATATCTATATTTAATAAATAATAAAAGGAAAAGGAAAAAATTATAAAATAAAAGATAGAGGAAATGTAAATAAAGGAAAAAAAGAGAGAGAAAAATTTTAACTCGAAGAATTAAAAAAAAATAAAATAATATCGTCCATTATTGGTTTTTGTTTATATTCTCTCAGTAATTTCTCGCGATGAAACAATGAACGCGTCTTTTTTTTTTTTTTTTTTTTTTTTTTTTTTTTTTTTTATTGTAAAAGCTCGAGCAAGTTTCGTTGCAAAAAACATATCCTTTCTTTTAGGTTAAGATAAGAGCTACGTTCTTTTGTAAGGATTCGTAGTTATCCTCTTATCCTAGCTATACACATACTCATAGATATATATTTTTATTTATTAACGTGGACACAGGAAAAAGTATGGTAGAAACGTTCCTCGAATACTACACATATTTTATACATGTGAAAAAGGATAATAGAAAGGAAGGAGGAAAGGAAAGGATTTGCGGAAGAGATATGCAATTTTCATTTTCAGAAAGAATAATAATAATAATAATAATAATAATAGTACCAAAATGTCACGGAGTTTAATCTAATTTATTTTCGAAAAAGGAACAAATAGAGGATAGCTTTCAACCTTGTTACAGCGATCGTCAAAAATTCTTTCAGACCACTATTATAGTCAATTAAATTATTCTTGCATGTTTCTGAATATTTCTTTCTCGAGAATTATCTCGAGAGCAATTGTTAAAGAAAGAAAGAAAAAAACAAGAAAAAAGCAGAGAAATCTTTTATGGCATCCCGCCGAAACACCAAAACACCTACGCGTTTTAACAAACGAAAGATAATCGGCATCGATCGTTGTAAGTACCGATTATGTATTCGTCAGGGACGCGCCATTGACTTCCTTAAACGTATGCTAATGCCACACGCATTTCCCTTCAAAGCGGGTTTCACGGTAATTAACAAGGTACGCCTCATGGATAAACCCCATGGTTTCAACATTTTTGCTTCGGAACGCGTATCAAAGAGCCTATCTATTTCTATAAGGTTACTTGGGTAAAGTGGGTCAGTGCATTAACCGAAGAGAGACGAGAATGCAACGAAGGAGAGGAAAAGGAGAAGGAAGAGGAGAGGAGGAGGAGGAGGAGGAGGAGGACTTTACGTGTCGAAAGCATCCTCCGGAACCACTCGACGCCATTACTCATTCCCATCAGCTCCCCTTACCCCCCCAACCTATCACACCCCACTCTTTACCACAGAGCCCAGACCGGTACTAACACCAGGAACAGCAACAACGTCATCCTCGTTCTTGCTCGATACGTTGACCTTCTCCAGAAAACACTCTTGCCTTCATTCTTGTCCGTTGGCTCGAGATATGCATTATTTTCTCGACCCTCCTTCTCCCCCTCCTCCTCCACCTTCTACTACTACTACTACTACTACTACTACTATTACTATTACTACCTACTACCACACCAAAGACCCCAACCAGATATCGCACAAATCGAGGAGAAGAGACAAATACGCGCGCACGAACTTAGTTAATACATAGGAGACACATGATATATGTACCCAATATCACAGAGAGGCACATGTACGATCCTCACGTCAATGTATTGTAATAGTACGTATAAGAACACGACTGGCACACAACTATAGTATTATATCCAGGGGAGACGGTTAAATGCGTTCCCGAACGTGCAACAAACACGCATGCGTTTCAAAATCCTATGTCTCTCTCTTTCTTCTCCCTTCCTCTCGCTATCTTTTTCGACTTTCTCTCTCTCTCTCTCGCTCTCGCTCTTTCGTGTGCGTGAATGCGCGCGTGCGCTCACAGAATATATTATCGACGCGCAGGAGGAGTTTGCCCCTATCTTTTGAACATGTATTGGTAGTATACTGCCGGTTGGATTGGAGACCAAGCCATAGATACGCATACATACACATGTACGAACGCACGCGCATACACACTAACGTCACGAGAGAGAGAGAGAGAGAGAGAGAGAGAGAGAGAGAGAGAGACAGACAGAGAGCATGCAGGGAAAAGCGGAGAGACAAGAGCATGAGATAGTAGTAGTTTGATGGCGCTGGTGTAACAGCTCAGCCGGTGGTTACTCGTCGGGCACATCGGAGTTCCGCACGAAGGCCTTTGACCTCTCGTTTCTTTCTCTCTCTTTCTCTCACTCTCTCGCTCACTGGGAGCACGGCACAAGCTTCCCCTCTCTCGTATCTCTATCTTTATTGCTCGAGCTTCTTCGTGGTGCGACTATGTCCTCTTCCCTCTTTCTCTTTCTCTCTCTCTCTCTCTTTGTATATACATACATATATATAGCTCTGTCTCTTTCGGTCCAACTGCAGCCGTCTATACAGCCATCTTTGTCTACCTTACGGGTAGACACGGTCATGCGCGGATCCAGCTCGTCTCGCGTTTCCAACATCTCTCTCTCTCTCCCTCTCTCTTCGTTCAGCTCCTCCCTTCCCCTTCCTTCCTCCATTCTACAGCCACGTCTCATCAGTACACCGCGTGCCTGTTACGACTTGCATTCATCCCGAAGCAAGAAAAGCAACGCGACAAAAAGAGGGAGAGAGAGAGAGAGAGAGATAAAGTGGCTGAGGGAGAGGGTGAGGAATAGGTGGAAGGAGGAGGGAAGAAAAGGAGAGGGAGAGAGAGAGAAAGAGAGCAGCTATGTGCGCGCGCTGCGATAAACGAAAGCGTGCACTAAGTGTATTATAACCTCCCACGTTCCGTTCCCGCCAGTAAAGGTCATGCCTTAACGAGCTACCTTTTTTTTCTTTTTCTTTTTCTTTTTCTTTTTCTTTCTCTTTCTCCTCCTCCTCCTCCTCCTCCTCCTTCCTCTCATCCCCCCTTTTTTCCTTCCTCTTCCTCTTCTCCTTCTGCCGTTGCTATTGCTGATGCTGATACTCGTACTAGTACCCTTTCGATACTTTTCTGCAGATCGGCAATCTCTTTTTTTTTGTTTTGTTCTTTTTTTTTTTTTTTCTTTTTTTTGAAATAAGATTATCTTGAAGGGATCCGTTCAAGGGGAAAAACCCTTAGCAAACATCGTTGATTCTTGTCTACTTCTTGACTAGCTTTATCTTTTATCTTCTCTTTTTTTGGGGGGTGGATTGGCGGGGCGGCAAGGGGGAATTTTTGTTTAGTCTTTTTTCTTCTTTTTTCTGACTACTCTTCTTCTTCTTTATCATGGAGCATTATCGAGATACTGACTTCCGGTATACATTTATAAAAAACAAAAAAGAAATTGTGCTGATGAAGAAAATGTCAATAAGTAAAAACGATAAAAGGAGATAAAAGATTCTCTCCTTTTTTTCTGTCATCGTTACTCGATAAATATGATTAATTCGGATAATTCATCGTTCGTAAAGAAGTAACTCCCCCACCCCCACCCACCCATTCACCCATCCTGCCCGCCCGCTGGCCCCCTGCGATCGACAGCTTTTATTTTTGCTCGGTAGAAAGAAAATAAGGAATAAATTTAAAGTTATCTTTTCGCTAGTTCTTTTGTTTATTTAGATTGCAATTAATTATATTTAATAAATTTCCGATTCTCGAAAAACATTACTGATCCCATTTATAATATTCCAATTTATTACATTTGGACGTTGGTGGTTTAAAATTTTTAAATGGCAAATAAAAGGAAAAGAAAAAAAAGTCGTCGTTCGAATAGAGACAGAATCGTTAATTCGATCGGATTCTTTTAGAAATGATAAGGAAGGAGAGGAAAAAAAAAAAGTAATATAACGAAGAAATCGATAGAGACAATTTGATAGAATTTTTATCTGTATAATGAAAAGAAGATCGGATTGATTGAGGAAGGAAAGAAAAGGGACAAAAATCTAAGAATTACGAGGAAGAAGAAAGAGAAGAGGGGGAGAGAGAGAGAGAGAGAGAGAGAGAATGAAAAAAGAAAAAGGATTGGTCGTTTATTAAACGAGAAAAGGTCGCAAGGTCGCCATGTTCGTCGAACTCCGCCATTTCTCTTTTCTTCCCCGTCTAGCCAACCGGTTAATTCCAGACGTTCTTGGTAATACTATCGAGGACGTCGCACCGAAGAAAACACCGTTTCCTCTTTTCTCTTCTTTCTTCCTACTGGCTAGGAAGGAAGCAGCACCGCGTGCTTTTTCAATGGCGCATATCCGCATGTAGGAATTCTTTTGTTCTGTCCGTTCATCGCGCCCAAGAGAGAGAGGGAGAGAGAGAAAGAGAGAGCTTCGTGTATTATGTAATCTCAAAGCGAACGAACGACATGACGTATATTTGTATGTGTGTAGACAAAAGAGGAGGAAGAGAGAGAGAGAGAGAGAGAGAGATATCTTACCGATTGAAACTCCTACACGAACGATTCAATGTGACACGAAAAGTGAATAACAAAAAGGAATAAAGAAAAAGTAATAATAATTCTTTTTCGATCAGGAGATGATTTCAACTAAAAGTCACTTTTAACGGTTTCGTGTTCCATTTATTGACCCACATAACGTGTTACGGTACATAGAAAATATCATTACTGAGTCAATACGCATACACACACGCACTCACTACATATATATACGCGATGAATAATTTTATTAATAATATATAGGTATATGTATATGGTACCCTCATGAATATTTCTATTAGAGCTATTTGAACAATGCTTACGTTTACAAACCTGTGAACTTTGATGAACGTAATATATCTATATTGAATTAATTCGTTCGGAAAAAAATTGTTATTTTATAGTGAAAGAGTGAATAAAGAGGAAGGGACTCGTTTGGGAGGAAAAAATTTTTAGACCATTAATATTATGGAGAGAAAAAAAAAAAAAGAAAAAAAAAACTAGTAATGTAAGCATCAAGAGAGAACAAAATAAATGACGATAAGCGCTGAATATGTCACGCCTATAACAGAAACAATAAAGCATATCATCAATGAATATGCGACTACTTTGCAGCCAACGAATATATTATAGAATCAAACATGATAATGTCTGAGAAACAGATCCATTTATCGACGATAGTACATAATACATACAAACACGTATCGTTTATAAATAGAAACCAGAAAAATTTATTGAACACGTAATAATGAAAATATATTGTAACAGAAATATGTATAATACTATCGCAACAGACGAGATATCCAACTTCGATAGATAAAATAAGGAAAATTACATATCTAATCGGTATGTTGCAATAACAGGCGCGAGTTAATCTAAAAAAGAAAAAGGATTAAAAGATCAGGAAGTATATAACATTAGTGGGAAAAAAAAAAAAAAAAAAAAAAAAAAAAAAAAAAATTAAACAGATATGGGAACAAATATAATGATAATAATGATGATGATAATATGTGAACAAGCACTTTATAATTACTAATATGATCCTTTGAACTAGATCTTTTTTTTTTCTTCTTTTCTTATTGTTTTCTTCTTTTTCTTTTCGTTTTTCTCCCCAGTGTTATTGCGTCCGTAATGAAAAAGAAAGGAAAAGATAATTATTTCTCGTCTCTGTTGATACATACGATAACGATAATAAATAAAAATAATCGACTAAGAGATATACTTTGTCACAATAACAAATGATCATTGTTCTCGTCTAAAAGATGACATAAGAGTTTTATAAGAAATTTCTATTGTCGTCTTCAGTGTGATATACGAGTTGTGATAAGGGTTAAAGCTATATATTCCTAAAAAGTTTAGCCTATAGAACTTGGGGACAGACCATTAGAGTCTATAACAAGCATATTTCAACTTCAATCCAAGGTACGAATTAATCCGAACATTTTTCTCTCATGCATACGTTTTAAATAGGGTATATAATTTAGTTCACATACATAAGCCGATACGCGATTGAAGGATACATAATTTCGAAGACAACCTGCCTGTATTTTTATATTTACAAATTTGTCATAATAATCTCGCTTGTCTCTTGACGATGACGTATACATACGTGTATATACGTGTACATCGCGTAACTATACGTTTAAACTAAACCTGCATGTTGGTGAATAAAGTCGACAAACTTTGCCTCGATGTATCGAAGAAAGTACTTTTTTAAAGTTTATCAAGTAATGTAGGTCATCCAATGATACGACGTCTTTGGATCGACATTTACTTATAGTGTCTTGTTATCGACGCAACAATGGCTGCGATAGTATAAAAAAAAAGCAGGAGAAAAAGAGAGAGAGAGAGAGAGAGAGAAGGGGGGGATATCGAAGAAGGGGAGAGGAAGAAAGAAGCGCGAAGGTCATAAGGGACAAGCATGCACGGACTCAAAGGGGGAATTGATAGAAGCATGTATTCGTCTTGCCAACGCAACAGGAAACACGTACGCGACAACGAATGGTAATAATAAAGGGGTATATTCGTTCTAGCAACAACGATCCATTATATTACTTTGCCAAGTTAATATTCTATATTTATCTTTTCTCTTACAAAACTCTGAATAAGGTGTCTCTCTCTCTCTCTCTCTCTCTCTCTCTCTCTCTCTCTCTTTTTTTCTCTTTCAAGAGCCCGTGATATCACGTAATCGTAATTTCCCTTCTAATTTAATCTCAACGATCATTTTGACCTTTTTGAACACAGGAAAAGTAGTATTTCCGATAGAAAAAGGAAAAGAAAAAGAAACAGAAAGAAAAAAAAAGAGAAAAAAAAGAAAAAATAAAGTAGAATTCTCGTTAACGTTCCTTGAACGTAATCAAAGCATTTTAAGTTTCCTGTCACGTGCCAAAACGTAGTTAACGTTGCTCGCGAAATATGTGTGTGTGTGTGTGTGTACAGGGTGTCCCATTTGAAATTTCTCACGCAATTATTTCCCAAATTGCAAGTTCGTTTGGAAAATTTTTTTTCAAATAATACGACTCGTTTCCGTAAGGAGGGTGATGGAGGATAGAGGAGGAAACGGTAGTCACATATTTTCTCTTCGTTGAACGTGCTCTCAAGGTGACCTTTGTCTTTCTTTTTTAATTTTGTTTTTACTTCTTATACGGAGCTTTGTACTATCAAACTGTAAAAAACCAAAGTGGTGTTATGGTGTCAATGGATCATGCCTCGAAATAATAATAATAATAATAATAATAATAATAATAGCAATAATAATAACAATAATAATAATGATGAGCTAACAAGCTTAAATAAATATAGGAAAAGGTCAGCTTGAAATTATCTTGAATTATTATTAATCGAGGCACGTTCACCTAGAGAAGATTCGTTCTCCTCTTCCACCCGCAATCACACTCCCAATACAGGATAAGTTAATTATTTGAAACGAATTTCTTGAAACAATTTATAATACCATTTATTACGAATATAATTGTCTGCGAAATATCAAATGGTACGGAGGACGGGACACCCTGTATATACATGCCTCCCTACGTATATAAATTGAACGTTAGAAATTCGTTCCTTTTCTTCAAATAACAGTAGTTTACAAGGCACGTTTTCTACATACGTATATATACATACATGCTGTATACTTTGAAATGTCGCGTCGACGATCCTACCAAATACTTTTACCAATCGCGTTCGACAAAAACGCTTAGGAAAGATCGATTCGTTTGTTTTCTTCCTCGAACTCACGCGTTCCCATTCACGCGCCACATGCACGCACGTACTCACGCACGCACGCACGCCGCACGCACGCACGCACGCACGCACTCACTCACGTAACCACCCACATGCAAGCACGGAACAAGAGGACGTAACGAGTTTTTTGTCTTTCTTTCTTTTTACGTGTACGTACGTCGCCGTGTCGCGTACGTATGCGTGTGTACGCACGTACTTGCGTGTTGTTTTTTTTTTTCTTTCTCTCTTTCTTTCTTTCTTTCTATTACGCATCCCATGTACACGATGTCACGTGACCAATATGGCCGACACCATCTTGCAAATAACGATCCAACCATCCATCTGCCTCGCCTTATTTTTGTTTTTTTTTTTCTTTTTTTTTTTTTTCCTTGAGAAAAGAGACATGTATGTTGTTATAAATTATCGAAAAGAAAAAGGAAAAAACAAATGATAAGTAAGAAAAAGTTCGTAAAGGTTATCGTGTGTTAAACGTTAAACGAAAAAACTTAAGGCGTCAAATGTGCCAATTTTAACGAGCAATTCAATTTTGATAAATACATATGCGATAAGAGTTTTATTTAGGTAAAAGACGACAAGTTTTATTAATATAAATTTATGATGATAAAATATTGAGTAATATGTTTCAATAGAACCATATCCTTATCAATTCTTATCGAAATAATACGTTTATCTTGGTTTTTTATAAAATCCAATTGGTTACGTTCATACGCAAATATCCATCGTCATGTTATAGGGAATAATCGCATAAATATTTTAGAAATTACAAATTCAGGATAGACCGTAATATTGAATTGTTGAAAATTTCTTTCAATTCATTCATTTGTTGAAACAAATTTAATAACACCGATCGTCATCATTCATCGTATTTCTCTTGAATTCAAATAAAAAGAAATCGTCGATGACAAGTTGTTGATGAGCGTACAGTACCGATCAACTTGTTAATAAATTTTCTAACATTTTAAATAATATATTAAGACCTTTCTACGGCAATAAGGAGTTTAAATATGTATATAAGAGTTAGGTTAGGTCACGAAACCAAATACGATGGCTATAGAAATACACCAGAAGCACGATGGAACTCAGAAATGAACTTTCAACCTAGAAATCGGGCTTCTCTTACTTACAACGAACTAAGTTATGTTATCCAACTTTGATAATGGTTAACGTCAAGCAGTCGGAAATTCATAGTGATTCTTTGGGAAACTCGAAAATTTCTTCGTATAAGTACTTAGTCCAATCGATTAGAAGTGTTCGACGATAAGACACGTGCTGCAGTTCGCTTAAGACCGAACGAACGAATGGACGGACGAACGAACGAACGAACGAACGAACGAACGAAAGCTATTACATCGAGTATCGTGACGGAACGACCTTGAATGAGGAGAAACCGTCGAAAGTCGAAAGCTATTAATTGCTGACTCAGTGCTCGGCTATCATCGCTCTGATATACATGTATATAGATTTACACACACGTTATACGATATAAACGAACGAATATGCGAATTTGAGTATACGTTTACACACACACACACACACACACACACACACACACACACACATGAGCGCGCGCGCGCGCAATGTCATGTGATGTATCTTGTGGAAAGATGTGATGTATCTTGTGGAAAGAATTCGTGGAACACAAGTAATGAGAATCTTTCTCTCTTTCTATCTGTCGTATATTGAAAAGTATTTCACTTAAGTAGAAAAAAAGAACTTACTAAGGCGGTCTGAATTCTTGGAAATTCAAAGAACTACCTCGAAATTCCTTAAGCGAAGTACATACATACGACCTTGAGAGAAGTCGGTGGAACCTTCTCGAGAGCGAAGTTTCCATGAAAGTTATACGAGACAAGCGGGTGAGGAGTTAAGCGAATAGGGTGGGGGTAACGGTGAATGAGGAGTGGGGCTGGGGAGGGATGAAGAGAACGGGGAGGAGGAGTTCTGCGCGTTCGAGGTATATACCTCGGTCGTTGTATCGTTGCCCGGGACCGTGCCATGACCTCACCAACACATCGTGCTAGTTTCGTGTCGAGCTAAGTTCGGAGAACGAGCCATGAGGGAGAGAGAGAAAGAGAGAGATTGAGAGGGAGAGTCTGAGGGAGGGACAGCTTCCCTCACAACCTCTATCTTCTCTCGTGTTTCATCAACCTCACGTTCGTTCGCTTTCCTCCTCCCTCTCTCTCTCTCTCTCTCTCTCTCTCTCTCTCTCTCTCTCTCTCTCTCTCTTTCTCTTTCTCTTTCCGTGATACAACTTCAGATAAAAGCTTAGACTCTCGATCGAGTCAATAAGTCAAGCACGAGACTACCATTATCTCGATTATTTCGTCCACTTTTGATCTCAATCGTTAATAGACAGAATCATGAAGCTTTGGGTTAAAATAAGAAAAAGAAAAAAATATATACATTTCGTTATTTCAAGATATGGCGATTAAGAGAACGACTGAAAAATAATTTCTTATTATTAAAAAAATTATATCCATAGTTAATCTGAAAATTATATTAATTATGTACTAATCAATTAATTGCAAATATTACCTTATATTTAGATAATATCAATTTTCGAAAGGAAAATAAATAAAAGGAAAAGTATTTAGAAAAAAATACCGACACATTGATTTACAAAAATCTTACTTTCAATTTTTATTTTATCTCGGCATAGTTCGACATATAACAGTAAAAGGATACGCTATATATAATAGAGAATATAACAGGAAACTCGCTACGAATGTCGAACTAGAAACGGGGTAAAGTCCTGGTATGCGATGACTACCCTCCACTTCCGCCCTTCTCGAAAGGGGATGGAATGCGTTTACCAGCATACGAGAGGGGTGGCTTGCACGTTGAATACAGGGTGAGAGACAGAAAGAGGGAGTGAGAGAGAGAGAGAGAGAGAGTGAGGGAGGGAGGCTGACACCGGATAGAATCGATAGTAACTTTGTACGGACACAAGAGCTTCCACCTCCTCTTTTCAAGGGAGGGTGGAAACTCTCATCGCAAGTATACACGTACACATAGATGATTCGGTGAAAATGTGTGGGGCGCGCGTTAGAACGAAAGGACAGAGACGGTCTATCCTGTTTGTATGAGTGAAAATGTATGTGTACACGTGTATGTATGTACTTTAGCCCCGATCAAGGCCGTTCGTTCGCTCACCGCGACTGGGATCGACGTGATTCCAATTTACTCGTTCTCCCTCCACCCATTCCCTCTCCTTCCCCTTCCATTCCTCTCCACCCACCTATGCAAATCCTTCTCCCCAAACGATAGTTTCAATCCACGTGCCAAATTCCACGCATAGAGAGAGAGAGAGAGAGAGAGAGAGTATCGTCTCTACGATTATTATAACTGGTTGCGAATATTGCGAGGTCATGTCGTGAAACAGATGAAAATACACAACGAAAGAGAAACTATCGGCGTGCTAAACGCGAAATGCGTAATATAGTTGAGTAAATATTAACCTTTCGTATCTACCCGTTTCCGAATGATATCGTCGTCGTCGTCGTCGTCGTCGTCGTCGTTGTCATCATAGTTGGTCGCATTATCATTTTCATTGTAGTCGTACGATCACAACCTTCACAGTCTCTCGATTGGTTCACGGAGTGTAAACGTAATCTCAAACAGAAATGGAAGGAAACAAACCGGTTTATTTTCCATCATGGAAGCATATTATCTTATGAAAAAAAAAAAGAGTAAAAAATAAGAATTAAAATAAATAAAAGAAATAAAAGGAAAAATAAAGAAAACAAAAGAGAATAAAAAAAATATACCGAAAAATATATTAAAAATCGAGGTTGGGAAGAAAGAAAATAACGGAACTAGAGATTAGAAATAGATAATACATGCGTGCACGCGCGTTCACCCCTCTTCCTCCCACCTTTCCACGTTCCGTCACATACGTAAATGTGGAAAATCATTGTCGGCTTGATCACAAAGTGTATCGAGTTTCGAGATTCTCGAGTATACCGCTATTTGGAAAACGATCCGGATAAGGCAAGCAAGCAGGCAGGCAGGCAAGCAAGCAGCAAAGCAAGCAGCTCCTACAAGAGAGCCACTCGTGTGCAGATCTCTGTCCTTGAATACGAAGGAGGATGAAGTTGGTATATTCGTGTGTTGTTATTTGCGTGTGTATGTACACGTTCACGCACCGTGGGACTACGCAACGTACGATATCCTGTTCTGCTTATAGTATGTATATATGTATGCATATATGTTTATGTATATATATATATATATATATACTCACATGCACACACACACACTATACTCGAGGATGTGTTTGAGCGCGAGCACACCTATTTCCATGTGTTTGTGCTTGGTCGTAACGCATGTAAGCAGAATGCAAACAGCTGCCGGGAATGCGGGAGACAGCAGGCACTCGAAACGAGCATTAATGTCCCTCTTCGGCCATGTTACATAAACCGAGTGGACTTTCTCTCTCTCTCTCTCTCTCTCTCCCTCTCTCCCTCCCTCTCTATTTCTCTCTGTCTATCTCTTTTCAACCGATTCGTTACGAAGAATATCAAACGCAAATGCGACGACGACGACGACGACGACGACGACGATGGCGATTAACTTTCAAAGAAATTATCACTAAGTATTTCCCTATGACTTCCGTTTCTTGCGCAATATGCGTTTCTATGACGTTAACCAAATCGAACGATTGCTTTTGTTCTTTTTTCTGTTTTTATTATTTATTTTATTTTATTTATATTACGTCTACATGTGCGTTCTTAATTACTTAATTATTTAACAAAAAAAAAACAAAAAAGAACTGAAATAAGCGCATCTTATTAAAACGCTTTATCCATTAGGTTGAATATCGCTTGTTAAACTCTTATCGTCGTACACTTTTATTGATATTCCATATTTATCAAATAAAGCAGCCATATTCTTCTATATACTCGCTAAAAATATTACTTTATTACTCGAAGTCACGTGGAACACGATTCTCGAAAGTTGATTGGCCCTGTTCGTCTTAAAGCGGGAGATACAAAGAAAAACATATATTTGTCTCTCTCCATCTAAATTCTTTTTCTCACTTTCAAGAGGGAGAAATGTTATCGGGTATAGCATTTTCCATTCGAGAGCGTTACGTCAGTCGTGTAATCGAACACGATAAGGGAATGAGAGATATCGAGGATGTGGTGATGGTGCTTGGTTGCGTGCGGCTCTGGATACGTGTATGTTTCTCTTCTCCGTGTGTGTGTGTGTGTGTTTTATGTCTGTCTCTGTGCACGAGCGCGAATGCTCAGCGAAATGAAATTATTATTCGCTTCGGTGCCGGCGACGATTGCGTAGATTTGCGTGCACGTGTGCCGCATGTTTTCGCGCGTCGTCGGCCGCCGCCGCCGCCGCCGCCGCCGCCGCCATGATTGCCGGCGTGGCCACGTCGCGTATACTCGAATGACTAATCGCTTACGAATCGCTCTATACGTTCGAGTTATCGCACGAGGAGCTTATAATTGTCCATTAGAATATAAAATTCGTCGTATTCGCGATGTTTTCATGACATCTCATTAAAATCGAATTTATATATATCCTTATACGAAAGATCGTAAATATATAAGACTCTAAAAAAAAAGTGAAGGCCAACAGTACATACTGCATTATTTTGATCAAATTTTTTGTAAGTAAATATTATCTATTTCATTCACAAAAGAAAAAAACAAATTGGATCAAGCTAATGTACCATATTGCAAACCAATACATTATATTAGATATGTTCTTGATTTATCCAATATATCAAATGTTTTAACGTAGAATACTATTGTTATTTATTGAAGTATAAAATATGAAAAGTATCGAAATTACACCGGTCAATCCAATACTGTATACCTATTATATTTTATTTCACACGTCGTCCAGGTGTAAGATATTTTAATCAAGCGTGTATTTGGCAACACTGGATGCCACAGACATTTAATTATCATGAAACAATCGACTATAAACAAAACGTATTAGTATTTATAGATACAGAGTGTTTCCGATCCGATGCCGGAAGGAGGGTGAATCTGCATGAACAAATAAGTCGATACCGTAGATTGACGTTTTACGATTAAGATAGGAAGAGATACGTTTCTGAATAAATCGATGCTGAATATTCGTCGATTACGAACAATGTCAATGAATATTATTCAACTACGGTGCATAAATGATAAAGCGCCTTGACGCTTTATGTATATATACATATATATATATGTGCAAAATAATGCGTTTACATTTGAAATAATATAACCTGTAGGTAATTAGGATCATATACTTTTACAACTTTCAAAGGGCAATTATCTATCAGGACATGACATTATCGCATAAATACCTGCTGAATACAAAGGACAAGTTTACTTTTCCTCTCCTAATCCTCTTGTAGTAACTGATGATACTTTTGACCTGTTCCTACCTGGTCATATCTTTCGACATAATTACGGTATTGTATTCTGTCTTGTTGACCACTTGCTCCATAGAAATAACAACCATTGGAAACAAGGACACCGTTCAAAAGAGGATAAAGTGAACATAATTGTGCCGTGAACTAATCGACAACAACAACAACAACTCTAACAATAACAAAATTTTTGTCATTTCGTTCTTAACGTAATATAAACTTTGAAATAAATACGATTGATCCTCTTTCGAAAAGAATACGAAGAAACAGGTTGCTCTTGAATCAACCAGTAAGGTTAGATAGACACACGGCATCTCGTAGTAGAAGTTTGTTGGTTGCTTCTCAAAGTTGCACGAGGTCAAAGAGAGAGAAACAGATAGAGATATATATATATATATATAAAGAGAGAGAGAGAGAAAGAGAGTAAATGAAACTTCTTGTAATCAATCGAATGACACAGCGTAGTTTCCCGTTACGAAAAAGATTCTCAACGAATAAATAAATTTTTGCGAAAGTATACCTCGTTCTTTCGATCATTCCAAGTATCTCTCTTTCTCTCTCTCTCTCTCATTTTTGCCGTGTTGGAATTTATACGAGATCGTATCTAGAACTAGAACGATTTTATTTGCCATGCGTAAACTCTCCCACGTATCTTTCTCTTTTAACGATTCATGATTCAATCGTTTGATACCTACTTGAAGAATTGCTCGTGGAAAAAAAAGAAACGCGAACGAACAACAAAAAGCAGTAATTTCCTCGTTACGTAAGTGTTCTCCTTAGAAAACGTATATTCCGAAGAATTCAAGATATATATGTGTGTGCGTGTTATGTGATCACGTACGACGTATAAGAGATGTAAAATATCGTTTTGAACGGAAAAGATGTGCTAGTCGATCGAGAGGATTAACTTCTTAGACGTATACCGGTATTGGCTTTTCCGTTCGCTTCGTAAAGGGATCAAGGCCAAGAGGCAGAAACCGTAGAGTCGATTCCAATGACTCTGAATGCCGGTGAGACGCGACGGTGCTACGGTACATATTTCCTTCTTCGTTTCGATGAAAAGAGAAAGAAAGAAAGAAAGAAAGAAAGGATAAGGAAAGAAAAATAAAGAAAGAGAGAGAGAGAGAGAGAGAGAGAGAAGGGGAAAAAGTAAAAAAATGTTAAAAAGATAAAAAAAGCAGAGCACTTCGGTAGAACGATATCCATAGAAGCGAGGCGAGGCAAGGCAAGGCACAGAAGCAAAGCAAGCGGGCACACGCGCGAGCACGTGTGCGTGAATGCACAGGGAATTTTTTTTGTGCCAGCCAGGCAGCAGCAGCAGCAGCAGCAGCAGCAGCAAGCAGCAGCACCACCAGCACCAGCACCAGCAGCAGCAGCAGCAGCAGCAGCAGCGGAGAGTAATCGTGCCTCGAGACTCGACCGCTCGCTCCGTTCGCCTCGGTCATGGGTGGAGGTATGGTAGGGGGAGAGCTGCATCGCTGTTCGGGGTCGGAGCGAACGAACCAGAGCGAGCGAGGGACAGAGAGAGAATGAGAGAAGAGCCGGCGGCGCGGTACAAAATAGGGTGGGGAGTAGCCGCGTGGTGGGGAGAAGAACGGGTCGTTTGGGTGTCGGCGGTGGTAGAGTGTCAGTGGTGGGGGAAGTCTGGCTCGAGCAACGACGCGCCGTTCGTGGTGGGGGGCGAGTTCTCCCGACTGCCGCAGTAGAGTAGCGGCCTTCGACGCGATCTGATCTTGGTTCTCTTCGAGAAAGTGTGCGCGCGCGCACACGCACACACGCTATACATACATACAACATATATATATATATATATATGTACTTTAACGTCCTACTCTCCCCTAAATACGGTGCTGCGCCGAGAACTTAACGCACTGCGCAGGCCACTTTTCTTCTCTCTCTCTAACCGTTCTCATCTCATCTCATCTCGCATAATGCCGGCCCTTTCTCTTTGTATACTCCTTCGACCCAGCTGAAACGCGAATTTTCTTTCTCGAACGAGCGAAGACGGACAGAGAAAGGGAGATAGAGATAGAGATATATATATATATATATAGATATATATAGTGAGAGAGAGAGAGAGATTGCCTAGTGTTTTTACTGGTGTTTTCTTCGTGAAAGGACAAGTTACAACTTTGTTTCTTTTCTTTCTTCCTTCTTCCCCCCCCCCCTCCCCCCCTTTAATATCATCTCGTGAGCTACGTTTTCAGTGGGGTATATCCAACGGATTTACAGTGAATCAGTGGAATCAGTTTTGTTCTTTTTTTTTTGTTTCTTCTCTCTCTCTCTCTAGAGTATAATCAGTGAAGTGCAATTGCGCGTAATTCTCCATAAATTTCCTGCTTTTTCTCACATTCTCGTTGCGAGAAACCTTTTTTTTTTCCTCTCTCTTTTTGCCAGGTCGTTCCGTTAAACGCTCGAGTTCTTCCGACACGTCGCAAGGGATCACCTTCTTATATATACATACGTACATATATACATACATACATATATATATATATATATCTATGTATCTCCTACTGTGTGTGCTGTAAAAAAAGTATAGAGGAAGAGTGAAGAAGGAAGTGGTGCATCGGTCGTGGCGCGAAAGAAAAAAACGAGAGAAAGAAAGACAGAGACAGAGAGAGAGAGACAGAGAGACAGAGAGAGAGAGAGAGAGAGAGAGAGAGAAAAGTAGAGTTGGCGAGACATCGAGAACCGACGAGAAAGAGAGAGGAGTGTGCTGCTGCTGCTGGTGTGTGTGTGTGTGTGTATATGTATGTGGTAGTGGTGAGTGAGGGAGAGAGAGAGAGAGAGAGAGAAAGAAGCCGGGGAGATCGACCATTGTTCGTCGGTCGATCGACGACTAGCAGGAGTCGCTTCGTGCACGTTCGGCAATCTTCGTGGCTGATCGTCGACGCGTAGCTCTCTTCTCTCTTGCCGCACGCCGTGCAGATCTCTCGACGTCGCACGCAGTAGTACGCGCGACAGGGTTAATCCAAACGATAAAAGTCAGCAGTAGTGTTCTCGTTTCTTCTTATTCTACCATTATTATTTCTTTCGAGAAACAGTGATAGCGTGATATACACACATATATATATATATATATATACACACACACATATAGAAAGAGAGAGATGCATATATATATATTTCTCCGTTTCATCGTTTTCAACTGACGTGCCTCTTTAAGAGTTTTTCTTTTCTTTTTTTTTCTTTGGTGTCTCTTCTTTATGTGTTGGTAGTGTCGTCGTCCGCCGCGCTTTTTCAATCTCTGTGTGTTTTCTCGTCAAGGTGTGTGATATTATCGAGAGAAAAGTTAATATATATGTATATATAAGTCGAAGAAAAATCGTGGCACCTTTGGAGGAGAAAGAAATTGTCGAGACACGTCGCTTTCTAATAATAATAGTAGTAGTAGTAGTAGTAGTAGTAATAATAATAATAATAATAAAATACGTAAAGTGTCGAAGAAGGGAAAAGTTATTCGGGAAAACTCGAGACGGTTCGTAAGAAGCCGTCTCGAGAGATGAACCTTCGCGGTAGGGCGAAGAGTAGTATTGTGATTCGTACGATGATTACAAAGAGTGATAAAAAGGTGTTGGTGAATATAACGAATACGAAGACGAAAGCGACGACGAAAATAATTAACGGATTAACGGTAATAATAATAGTGCCGAGAACGTGCGGAGATAAGAGAGGAAGAAGGACGACGAAGACGAAGAGGATAGAAAACGTAAAAGCAGCATGCCACCAGTGTTAGGAGGCGCGGCAATGGCGGTCCTTCCGGTAAGCCCGCAGACGGCTACGCAGGGTAACCCGCACCACCACCACCATCACGGTCATCACGTACACCAAGGGCAAACGCAGGTTTTGATCGCGGCCGCCGGCGCAGGCACGCAGGCTCAGCCGCAGCTGCTTTATCAGCCTTATAATCTGATGCCGGCGACTGGTTCGCCGTCGCATCAGCCACCCTTTCAGCAACATCATCATCAATATCAGCATCATCAACATCAACAGCAACAACAAGCCCAACAGCAGCAGCAGCAGCAGCAACAACAGCAACAACAACAACAACAACAACAACAACAACACTCGCCACCCCCACCGACGCAACATCAACAACAACAGCATCAGCAACATCATCCGGGTGCCGCCCAACAACAGACCAGTTTTCTCACGAACGACGTTGGAAACGCCGTAACCACAGCTGCGTTGGCCTTGTAAGTTCCTTCTACAACCAAAACTTATCTTATTCCCGTTTCAGAAATTATTTTCTCAAGGTTTTACGATCTTATGCGTGCTCGTATGTGTATCAAAAAGTTACAAATTCTGTTTTTAAAACTCTGCCTACGAAACTCACGTTGTCGCGTTTCTTTCTAACCTTGACTCAAGGTCGTTGTTCTTCCTCCTAAATACTTGCTCCATTTTTTTTCTTCCTTCTTTTTATTTTTCTTTTTTTTTTTTTTTTTCTTTCGCGCTCTCTCTCTCTCTCTCTCCTCTCCCCAAAACAACGATCGAAGTATACGATATACGAAAAAAGAAAAAAAAATCTAACGAGCGAAGAAGAATTTGAAAGAAACTTTGGAATCAAGGTCAATACTTCTCAAGTCAACTATAGATACGTTCGAACGTTCTTTTTATTACATTCTAACGATCGCTGAAATCCTTTCGAAAAGAAAACCTGTCTTTTAAATACTGACGTCATTATCGAGTCGATTGAGGTAGGATGATGATAATATTATATATGTATATTATGATTATTATTTTCATCGATATGTATCGTGGCAAACGATATATATCTAAAATATTTTCGAGAAAAAACGTTTTTTCTTCCTTTCTAAATATCGACTATATCGACGATATTTTCGAGCTCGTAAGATTGAGGCTAAAGGATTATATATATGTATATATATATATATATATAGATATATATTTTTTCTCTTTTTTTTTTTTTTTTTTTTTTTTTTTTCTTTTCCATGATATATTCATGGCAAGTTCTCTAAGCTATACGTTAGCGATCTCGTCGTTCCAACGTAAGCGTACACCTTTTACGCGGTCAGAATGAGTCGGATCGCAACCGAGACTGGATCTTCGCGAAACTGGTTTTCTTCTTGGTAGTTGCGCAACTGGTCTCTCTTTCTTTCTTTTTTCCTTTCTTTCTTTCCTTCTTTCTTTCATGGATACACGTTAATCGTCTTAAAAAAGGGAAAGAAAAAAAATTGTTGAAAACTCAGCCCTCCCACTTATCTCCTCGTTTCCCGTTCTCCCGATCGATATTTTCCGTTAAACGTAACATGTATGTGTATATGTATATGCTTACATATACATATTCGTACTCCATTTAACAAGCGAGTCCTTCTTAAAAACGCACACGGTCATGCAGGAGAAGATTCAACGGCGTTCGGAAAGAGAGTATCGTTACCCTTGGTAATAAGCTCGAAGTTACGACAACTATTACCATAA